>NC_060169.1:34260478-34393782 GCF_021292245.1 Micropterus dolomieu | reverse complement strand
ACACACACACACACACACACACACACACACACACACACACAGTTTCTCACCAAATGTCCCTCTGATGACCAATACACATATAATGTTGTGATGGGTTGCTACACATTCTTTACACTTTATACACACACACACACAAACACACATTAAATGACTTTGCGTCATTACCATTGTTTCCTTGCCATAGCTATGTAGTTGTGATATCATCAAGACAGCACACATGAGAAAGTAATATGTTGTAATGGCTGGCATGAAGATGTCCATGAAATAAGGTCCACAAATACAAAGTGAATACAAGCTGATGAAATAACTGTTTCAGGCTAAAAGTTAGTCCTGGCACTGATGCCACTGGCGATGTGGAATGTTATTGGCTTCAAGTCAGTTGCTTCTTGTACCAGTTTGGTAATTTTATGTGTTGTCATGATATAGCTCAATGGGGGTGGAGCAGGTTGTTACTACAAATCAGATGGCACAATACAAATTTGGCTAGAAACACCACACTTGTGCCTCTGCGGAGCATATCTTATGACATGTGCTTGTTTTATGTGCTCTTGTTATGCTTTTAACTGCAGATGATGGACGTGAAGCACATGACCACGTTGTACTTTGAATCATAGCAACAGAGAACATGGTGACAAGGACATCAATATTTCAACTTCGAATTGAACTTTCAGAGGGATATCATCTGACATTTCACTTTAGGAGCCTTAAAGAAGACCTATTATACTGCTTTTCCAGTCCTATGTTGTAGTTCTGTGACTCCAGTATGGCAGCTTTGCATGATTCAAAGTTATAAAAAAATTCTGTCTTATACTGGCTCTTCATATAGGCCTTAATTTCAGCCTCTGTCTGAAACAAGCTGTAGATGCTCCTGTCTCTTAAAGCCCCTCCCCACTCTCAAAGCCCACTGTCTTCTGATTGGCCAAGACCTGAAGCATGTTACCAGGCTGTTGTTGTCACTGAGTGGTCCACGCAGACTGAGCGTAGCTGTGTGGAGAAAATGACCATATATGGAACACCGGCTCAGTCTGGCTCCGTATGTCGTAGAACAGAGTCGTTGGTAGAAAAACCAGTTCAAAACAGTGCTTTCAGAACAGGAGGAAATCTGAGATTTTATTTTAAATACTTTAGCCTCAATATTTGAAGCTTTGGGCATGTTTAACATGAACATCCAACACTGTAACATTGTAGCTGTAAGAGAAAAAAAGTATATTTTTAAACTGCATTATGTCACGTCATCTTGGTGAGGTATCATAACTACACATAACAAATGTTAGGGATCATTTTATATCGTTATGAAAAGAAGAAAAACAACATTATATCGCATTTTAAAATCCTTAAATATTAAAATCCTGTACTGGTTGGGCTCTGGTATATAAACTTAACAAAATCAGTATGGTATACATTTGAGCCAGATGTCAATACAAAACCACAGCACTAAATGCGTCCATGTGTACCTTACAGAAAGCCCTTGTTGGGCAGATGTGGCTCAGGAGGTAGAGCGGGTTCAATCCCCGGCTCTTCCAGGCTGCATGTCGAAGTGTCCTTGGGCGAGATACTGAACCCTGAATTGCCCCTGGTGGCTGTTCCACCAGTGTATGAATGTGTGTGAATGTTAGTTTCTGTTTGAGCACTTGGGCTCAGTGTGTGAATGCAGATGTAGTGTAAAAGCGCTTTGAGTGGTCGAAAAGACTAGAAAGGCGCTATAAAAATTCAGAGCATTTACATTTGTTATTAATGACTCCGGTGGCTGAGGAAGCTCTCCGATACACCTGTGTTTTTTCTGCCGTGACAAGTTAAAACTGATTGTGTGAAAAAAAGTGTTCATAAATATGTTTATCATCTTGAGTTTCAAGGGACAGTTTTTGTCGAATAAAGCCATTAAATATCCAAAGTGAAGTTATTTTATTGTTTGTTTTATGTCTTAATAATTCACAAATTTGAGCTTCTCAAAATATAAATAAACTTCTGGCAGTTTCATTCCACAAGATCTGTAGCAGCCTTCTACAAACCTTCTGCCTTGTATTATCCTGGACCCTGTATATCAGTTTACATTGCTTTCCCTGTTTGCTCATGAATAGCTTTATAAGATGTTTTTTTTTTTTATGTGTATTGTATTACTAGAACAGACAACAACGTAGCGCATCAGTAAAACAGCGGACAGTGAGGAGTGCTTTGGATCTGTGAATAGAGCCTTGCTTCTCCCTAATCCTGTCTGTGTCTGTGCGAATCTCTTGCTCTCCATCTCTCTCCATCTCTTGGATTCAGATGCCGTGTAAGTCTTTCGACAGACAGCAGCTCAGCTCTGTTCCGTTGTCTTGTGCTATCATGGGGGGATTCTCAGGGGATCCCGTGTTCACATCACTCTTCTACCACATGTTCAACAAGAGTGCCTTGTTTGTAGACATACAAAAGTGCTTGTCATTTTCATTGTTTGCTGTTGTTTTTGCGTGTGATGTTTTCTCCTCTTTGATGCTACCTCCTTTTTATTCTCTGTCGCCTGCCTCTGCCGACTTTCAGTCTGCCTGTCTGCGGGTTGCTGTCCTTTCCATCCACTTCAAATTCAACCTCATGATGTTCTGCCTTCCTTTTTGTCAGCGGTTGCCTTTGACTGAGGCGGCAGGCTCGGATGTTTGGTAATGGCCACTTAGAGTAATCAATGGGCCTCTTTGAAGTTGTGAGATGAAAGAGGAGTTTGACAGCTAATGTGTGCCTGTCCTGTGACGTGAACAGCGTGGCAATGCCTGCACGCTTTGAAGGCACAAGGATGGGTGCATCAGGTTGGATTTATCCCACACTGAAGATTCACCTCAGCTGCGGAACTGGCACAATGGCAAGTGGCAGTTGCTCTTTCACTATCTTATACACACATGTGCACACACATCCACAAAAACACACACTCACTTTCTCTGTCCTCCTCTCTCTTCCTCCGCCTTTCTCTCTTTCACCCTGTTTTATATATCTGTCACATCGGCGTACCTCCTATGCAGCTCGTGCCAGCTCCCATTCCACGCTCTACCTCAGAAATGTGTTCAAGTAAACATTTCACGCTTGCTTATGCTAAAGGGAAGTGGCAGCGGCAGGTATGTGACAGGCGGAGAGCTGTCTGTGCCCAGGGCTGCCATTGACAAACCGAGCCCCTCTTCTTTCCATGCTGCTTTTATCTTCTAAATAATAGATATGTGTGATCGAGGAGGAGAGCATTTGATGATACATTCGTTCTATTCATCAACATGCTCAGAGAGGACACCCCCAGTGAGGGAAAAAACAAAGGAACACTGCTCATGATTGTAATGTAAATGATTTGTCCTAAAATGAAAATAAGCATAGCGGGAGAGATGCACTACAGTAAATGCAGCTGTTGCATTTGACTCATTTTGGTGCGCTATCAGTCCTGTGCATCCCGTTTCACTCAGCACAAAGCGAATGAAGCATGTCCTTTGAAGCAAAGGGAGCAAAGGGGAGAAATAAAGGGAAAACATTTCCCATAACCGCCAGAGGTCTTTGAACATGCTCCATGGTGGTCCACAGCTAGTCCCTGGAGAAGATGGGGATGGATTCTGGGCAGTTTAGGCTTCCCCTTCACACACACACATAGAGGAGGTGGGGGAGGCTGGGGTATGTACAGGAAGTGCTCTTAGAGTCTTCAACACTCTTCCCCTCCCTCCGGGGAGTTGTTAACTTACTGCAGAGCTCTTTGTTGTGGTTGAGATGATGTATGTTTGCCGTGTGTGTAGGGGAGGTTAAGGTGACAACTGCAGTGAATGACACTTTCTTTCTTTCTTTCTTTCTTTCTTTCTTTCTATCTTGCTGGCACACAGAGTCAGGTCAATGGTGTCTTGTAGCGTAACCCTACCTCATGCTCCTCTAACCCAAAACACATGTAGCGTGTTCAGACAGTCTTTACAGCCAGCAGGAACCCTTTGAGCCTGCAGTTGATCTTGGTTTCAGTTACAGCAATGTCAGATAGCACTGGCATGATCACCGCCTCTGTGCCTGTTCCTCTGCTTTCCCTCCAGTTTATTGGAAGTGATGTTACTACTTCAATTGCAGTTGTTTTTGTTTAAGTTTAAAAAGAAAGTGGCAACTAAAACTTTTATAGTGCTGTACTTCAAAATAATAATCAGTGACAAATTAGCCTGTTCTGTTCTGTCTCATCACAGATTTAATGCAATCCAACCTACACCGTATCCAGTTTATGAAGTTCATAAAGTTAAAGCAGTAAATCCTACACATTTTAAAATACAGAACCACAATGTTGTGCAATAACCTATTGCATGCAACACGTGTCGTTCCTACCTGTCAATTTCTTGCAGATATTGCAAATACTTTATCAGCTCACTTTGCTGAAGTTGCACATGAAAATACATATCATAACAGAGAAAGTATTTGCACAGGGAGGCTTAAACTGTTTTCGAAAAGGAGAAATACCAGTCTAACCCCTTTTTGATGTCCTTTGGGTTTTGGCCACAAACTGATAAAAAGACAGCTTTTCCTAGTCACCACTGTGAGATGGTGAGATCTTCTTTTAGCGCTGTCTGTGTATATATTACAGGTAGAATCTACTACCAGGATGCATGCCATTAAATGTCTGCACTCTTCTTAATCCATGAAAATTGGTATGGAATTTGCTGGCTTGTTAAAAATAAAAAAAAAGCCCATACGCATATCCTAGCCAAGGTTAAACTCAGAGAAAAGATTGTAAGAGCTCAATCTCTGTAGCGTCTCTGCATACTGAAATGTGTATAAATAAAAGAGTAGAGTTTAGTAAAGGGACGCTTTTTGGTGTCCCCCTTTTCTTTGCTGTTCTTAATCAGAGACTCTTTAAGTCGTTGGTTCCTTTTCCCCCTCTCTTTGGTAAGCTCCTCTGTGTAAAATATCTCTGTGCCAGTAACACCACAAAGGCTTACTTATCTGGGCATTACCTATTAAAGGTTTAAACCCCCGCGTCTGTGATAAACACTGCCTATACGGCTTTTATCTCCCCCCGGCCTTATCGCACTCTTGAAGGTCCTTCTCCCGAGGCGCAGTAATTTGTTTAATTAAAGTGTCATTTTGGGAGGGAAATATAGCCACGACTATGGTACGAGATGCAAAGAAGTTTACCAGTGTGTTGATGTTGAGCATTTCTGCACTCTGCTTTTCATTCTTTCTCCCCAGTCTTTGTCCAGGGCTTAGATTTAGATTAACTCACTGGTGTATTATTTCAGTTTTTTTTTTTTTTTTCAGATATTTTCAGACAGCAGCCACGACAGGCAGCAATGGAACTGCAAAAATACAACAGAATCAGATCTAGTTTGAGAGCACCCTCTTTAGCTGCTATCTAAATGGAGCCCTGAGAGGATTGGCTTTCTGGCCTTGAAGCTTGTGTTGTCAGCACTTTGGGCGATTTGTGTGTGATTTCATTAGGAACCAAAATAACAGTCCGATGAAGAGGAAAATAGCGTATGCAAAGTGCTGCTGTACTGCTGGTGCAATATGTGCTTATAACACTCACAATCACTTTCACATCCATACAGCCTCTCAAAAGCAACTAAAACATTCCATCACAGCGCACATCATGGACACAAACACTAGTCTGTCTATAAATAAATGCATAAAGGATATCACCTCCTCAGAAAGTTCAATACTGTATTTCAGCTTTTATTTTTAAATGACATTTTAAAAGTTTCTAAAGTACCTTTCTAAATCTCTTTTAAGCCATGCACACTTTTGTACAACTAGGTACAGTTTTTGAACATTTATTCAATAATATTATATATTTGCAATACATGTCAGAGGTTGCACACCTCTGGAGCAACTATGGGTTAAGCTTTGTATGAAAGAGCTACCACTAAGTAATCATCATCACAAAGGTTTGATATACGTTAGAAACGAATGTGTTAAAACAGAGTTGTGAATGGGCACTGCGCTAGTTATACTAAAGGATCTGAAAGTTGTCTGACTGTTGAGATGTTAAAGAAAGGCTGAATTGTTCACACCTGAGTGGCTTACATTTGGCTAAATTGTCATTTGAACAAAGTACAGATTGTTATTCTTCTGTAAATAAAATTGTTGTAATGCAGTGCACAGTCGGCCTTCAGGTATTTTCACATTGTCAAATCTGACCCCCTTTGGAAAAAGTTTGGACATCGCTGAAATAGGGTGTCAACAACTCAGGTGTGTTGGCACATCGTCCAGTGAACACAGTGACAGGGCATGAAAGTAAAATATTTATGAGCTGTTGCACACAGCAGTAAGCCGCTTTCAATAGGAGGGAAAAAAAATTAAAACATTCAAAATACAAGAGAGACACAGAAAGATCAAATGACAGTGTGTGATAAGGGATGAAAAATGACTTAGCATGCTCGTTCATTAATGGTAGAGAAGAAGTTTGCCGTTAAGCACACAGGTGCCCATGGGCGCCATATAGGGGGGAAAGTTAGAATAATTCCAAGGGCCCCTGACTGACCAAAAAATAATTGTAAACTAAAAATCAAATTATATTATAATATACACTATACAAACCATCATCGTTGGGTATAAATAAATTCCAAATATATGTTTTTACTTGTTTTTGGCAGTAAAAGTTAAAAATCCCCCTTGACCAAAAAGTAAACCTCCATATTGACAGACCACCCCCTTGTATCTGCATGAAATGGTTTGATCCTGCCTTAGCGCACTGTATCAGTGACCATGTTTAGTTGCAGTTAGTAGATGCACCAGAAATACAGTGATCGCAATGTCGCTTAGTAAACCAAAATCAGGTTTTAAAAAAGGACAGAGAGAAAAGACAAAGGAAAGGATGTCACTCTGTAACCCAGTTTTTCACCAACAAAGGTGGGCAGCCTTTAGTCTGTGAGTGGTGTTAACCTGTTGGCTTAATGTCCACAATGAAATAAACTAGCTACAGACTAGTGTTAGCCTACATTTCATCAACATTTAATCAGTGCAGGGAAATGACAGATGAGTCAGCAGCACCCCTGTCTCCCCATAAGTGTACCCCTAACTGTCCCAGTGAAGAAGGTGAGCAGCATGGTGTTAATGACAGGCCAGTTAGCATCATTCCAGGGAGTCTGTGGGGATTTCTCTGTCTCTCTCGCTCTTTTTACCATAACAAAAAAAGACATTGAAATATTTCTTAATGACAGAAATTATTAAACACAAATTATTTTCTCACAATGATTCATCATTATGAAATAAATCAAATACTGTCTGTACTGGATGCTGGACAGCAGCTTACCTGAGCCTGCATGTAAGTTACAGACTATATTAAAATAATCCAGTTTGATACGTTCATTTAGATTGAATTATGGTCGTTAAATGACATCTATAGATACAGACTTTATTATTCCCATCATGAAGGGCAATTTATTTGAGAAGCAAATAGTGAACTGCATCCTCTTGTGCTAGTACTAATGTTGAACTACAAGAAGCCAGACACTTGCAAGCCTTTAATTAGAGTTATGTAAAGCTTTTGATGTGACAGTTAAGTCAGAGAGAAGTGGTGACAACAGCTGCGCAGAGGGGGTCCAATTTGAGATTTTTGTCATGGGGCCCAAAATTCCTGGCGGCCCCCCTGCAGTTGCCCTGGGATCAAAAGGTGCAGCACCCAGACGGAAGGGGCTGGTAGGATAGCTGGGGCCGAGTTTAAGTAATTGCTGACTTAAAAATAAACCCCTAGCATTCATCTAAGGAAAGATTTAAGAAATATTTTCCAACAACACAAACAGGTAGCATTCAGGTCAAGAGCACTTCCACAACTTCCTTGTAAAACCTTCCTTCGTTAACTTTTTTGACATACACCTCTATTGCTTAGCACACCTATGGCAGAACTTACATTGCCTGTGTTAAACACAGTGCCTTTAAACATAGGATACCAACACATTTTTAGATTTTTACAGATTGCAACATAATTGCATTATTTAAGCATTATTTAATTGGATACCGCAACTCAAATATGAACTGTCCCACAACGTAATGCAGAGCTGATAAAAGAAATGCTTATTTTTTTTGTTATGTGTATATAATTGCATTTTAACTTATTCATTGGTATTAGCCGGAATGTTTTTAAAAATGTCCTAAAAGGTCCCTGAATATATATTTTTGCCATTTGGGAATTTCTACAATAATTAATAGATTAAATAGAAATATAATATAATAATATTAAAAAATTGAGGTAACTATATAAGGTTCCTTTATCGCCATCAGTCTGAAAAGCCCAATAGCCAGCACAATAATCACAAAGGTGAACGTAATTTGACACTCAAATTTGCGCTTTTATTTAACCTTTGCTGCCTCCCCCCATAACTTTATTGAATGAATGTATTATGTAATGTACAATTCTGTTACAATAATATAGTGACTCTAGAAATAGTATTAAGCAATGTAAAAAAAAATTATAGGCTCACTGTACAGTTTACCATTTCATAAAGATCCAAACATAACATTAATTTAATGTACTTGGTGCTAATTTGAAAAAAAAAACAAAAAAAAACAAAAAAAAAAACATATATATATATATATATATATATATATATATATATATATATATATATATATATATATATATATATATATATATATATATCAATCAACAATAACTGCTTCCCACCAGCACGATACTTAAATTCTTCAGGCAGAGTAATGTAATATTGTCCTGCAACTTTCATGACCTCAAAATATATTAACACTCAATAATCTCATGCACATGTAAATTGTCTGGATAAGCTACTTAAAAGATATTGTATTTTGATACATAGAAGACATTCTTTACTTATCTAAAATAATAGACTTTTAGCTTTCTGTCAAAAGCTCAAAGTACACTGAACAAAATTATAAACGCAACACTTTTGTTTTGGCCTTTTATTGTGGCCAGCCTAAGGCACACCTGTGCAACACCCATGCTGTCTGATCAGTATCTTGATATGTCACACCTGTGAGGTGGATGGATTATCTCAGCAAAGGAGAAGTGCTCACCAACACAGATTTTGACAGATTTGTGAACAATATTTGAGAGAAATAGGCCTTTTGTGTACATAGAGAAAGTCTTAGATCTTTGAGTTCAGCTCATGACGAATGGGGGCAAAAACAAAAGTGTTGCGTTTATAATTTTGTTCAGTATAAATATGATTTGTTGACTAGAGGCCGATGTATCTCAACATTTTCAGATACTGCCATACTACCATCATGAAACTAGAGGCCAAAGTATTATTTAACAACACAACTATACTGACCAACATATTGTATGAATACTGTACAGATTTAACTGTTACCTCATTCCAAGAAACATGAAGTGCAAATATCTAGCCCCCTTTCTTGACTTCTAGCTGATATCTTTATATAAGTCAGTGTGATTGAGGGCAAACCCAGATGAGAGAGATGGCAAGACAAGAACAGATGAAGAGACTTCCTCTGTCAGCATTAAACACACTTAAAACCTTCTCTATCTTCCTACCTCGTCTTTTTTTTTTCTCTGTCTCTCCTCTCTACTCCAGCAGCTGGCTATAAGGCTGCAGGTGCTGTTGTGTTGCTGCCTTTTGAGGATTTGTGCCTGTAACCTGTCTGATGATGGGGAAAAAATGTAGTGCAGTACATTGTTTAATCACAGTATTCTGTTCTTGTCAGGGTAGCAACAGCTCTGAAATATAATTTCAATGGACACTAGAATATTCCAGAAAAATCAAGAGGATTTTTATTTATTTTTATTATTTTATGCTAAGGGAGACTGGTGCTAAAGAAGGAGGTTAGAAATAAAATGTAAATGTACATTACAAGCAATAAAATCTGATAGGGGCTTTAATTTTAGCATTTGCAAGTGAGCCAGTTAGTACCAAACAGTGAAAATCAAAACTACACAGAGGGGTATGGAAGGCTAAATTATGCAAGTGAAAAAAAAAGTAAGCAGATCTGTATAAGTATGAGCCTGTAAGAGCTTAATGTAAATTCTGTCTATCGTCTCCCTGTGATTGGCTATCTCTGAGACATGTTTTTAAAGCCCTGACGCGTTATTAATAAAACAAACTCTAATAGAAATATCATTGGGCTTATTTTTCAATCAGGCCCAGAATCGCTGCAATCCGCAAAGCGTGACATTAATTAAAGATTGATGGCCGGGCTGTTCATCTGAGCCGCTGTTGATCCGGTAATTAAAATGACAAAAAAAGATTTATTTATAGAAATTTGCCCAACTTGTTTAATTTCTTGTCAACAGGGCCTGATTTTCGGTCTTTTAATGAAGGGAAGGAAGAGCATGTGTTTTTCATCTCCCCCTTTTTCTGCTCCCATTGATGGACATTGTCAGAAGAAGCTCAAGTTTGTGCACATGGGTTCAAGGTAGTGAGGCTCAGAGACAAGCGGGTCACAGGGCCGATGAGGTTTCTCACACACTAGGTTCGCCTAGCTCAATCAAACTTTTTAAAAGGGATAAAAGCGAAAGTTTCAATGACCTTAGTTCAGCAGTTATTCAGAAAGAAAAGCAAATACAAATGAAACAGCTTTGCATTTTTATTTTGGTAAAGTAATTATGTAGTCTCTTGGAGTTTGACAAGGCTTCTAATGAGTTCTCCCAGGACCTCTCTTTTATTTGTTTGTTTGTTATTTTTAAGCTTGATTAAGTCCCCTTGTATTTAGCGAGCACAATCAAATCAAAGTGGAGGAAGATTAACTTCATACATTTCTCCAACATCTTTAAGGAGGTGTAAGCATACTGCTTTTTCTTTGTGCTGTACACTGTTATCCCTCCTGCTGTAGTCAATAGCCATCTGCTCTAGTTGCATATTCCTCTACATACAGTGAAATATAAACAAAACAAGCACTTACTGTGATTGACATTATTTAATTATTGCCATTTATTTATGTATCTGTATGGTTGGGTTTGACTAAAACCACCTATTTTCTGAAAGGAAATTTTTGATTATTGATTTATATTCATTTCCCAAAACATGAAAAACTAAACAATAACATGAACTAATAAAATGAGAAAAGAAAAACAAATTGCAGGTCAAATTTGCATCCCAGTTTCCTAGATGTTTATAAATTATATAGAGGTATTAAAATTCAACAAGGTCCAGTTAGAGAACATTTCCTCAAGCAAAGGTCTGGAACATCATAATGACTAACTTGCGTTATCATTCAGTGCCATACCCTAGTTTTATCAGCATATGTATGCAATCAACAACTGACTGTCTAATCAAATAAAAGTACAGTTCAATAATAATACAACAACATTTACTGTCAGTTTTCACAATGAACTAGGGGTATTATAAATACTCTGAACAAAATTATAACACTTTTGTTTTTGCCCCCCATTCGTCATGAGCTGAACTCAAAGATCTAAGACTTTCTCTATGTACACAAAAGGCCTATTTCTCTCAAATATTGTTCTCAAATCTGTCAAACTCTGTGTAAGTGAACACTTCTCCTTTGCCGAGATAATCCATCCACCTCACAGGTATGACATATGAAGATGCTGATCAGACAGCATGGGTATTGCACAGGTGGGCCTTAGACTGGCCACAATAAAAGGCCACTGGCCACATCAACTTTTATAATTGAGACAATTAAAGTCAGAGAGAGTCGGAGTCTGTCAGCAAGAAACACGTTTTACATCATTTATCGTTATTTCTATTCAGTCATGTGAGGCTGGCCATTCCTATGTTTAGTCCAAACAGACGATAATAAAACATACTAAACACGTAGCCTAAGGAGTCGGACAAGTCACTAAAGCCCCTTTTCCACTGCATGGTACCAGCTCGACTCGACTCGCCTCGCCTTTTTTTGGTTTTCCATTGTGGAAAAGTTGTACCTGTACCTGCTTCCAGGTACTTTCTTTCGTATCACCTCTGTCGAGGTTCCAAGCAAGCTGAGGCGATACTAAAATGTGACATGAAAACACAGCAGACTGCTGATTGGTCAGAGAGAATCGTCACTATTCACTGCGTCATCATTGCACGCACCTGACAGAGACCAGCAGCAGAAAGTTTTATATTTTACAGTTTTCATCACTAAATCCACTTCTGAGAAGTTTTGAGGTGAGAAGTCAACTGTGTAGATTTCGAATATTTCCAGGTATTCAAGGTTCACAAAGTTCTTCACCCACCCAAGCACACTTTGTTTATGTTTGCAGTTTACTTTAATATTTTTCTTTTACCTCTGTTTCAAACCTTATGTGTGTTCTCCATCCTTTTTATCTGAACCTTGAGCCAGTAAGATTAGATTGTCTTCAACTTTAGCTCTGTACCATTACTCTGCTTAATGACACTAAAGAAATGCATTTAGCATCTAAACAGAAGTGCAGAAATATAGTATTCCATAGAAATAAATGCAGTTATGCTTACAATATATGGGAGTTACAATGTACAGATATAAAGAATATACATATTATACAGTATATGTGTAATAGTAATACATTGGACACTGCATGTTAAACACAATTGCCTGTGCCAGCATATTTTACAATTATACTTTATAGATCACGCTAGCTGTGTGTTTGGCAATGTTGTTTGACAACTGCTTTTTCTTAAATTGATTGTTTCAGTGGGAATGGATTACAGAAAGTGACGTTGTTGTCTTTTGCTACAGTGGCATTGAGCAGCTCTCCATTCATTCATCTGATAATTCTCCAGCAGACAGAACAGAGTTGGTGGAAGCTTTTCTTTGCTGGCTGACTCATGCACGCATTTAACAATTTTGAACAACATTGATAATAAAACTTACAATGAACTAATCCATAAATGTGGGTTTCAAAAACAAATTATAATTTATGTTTATATGATTACTTATGAAGGGGGAAGAGGGAAATTGGCTTGCTGCAAGTCTGTTTCTCATATAATTGTGAATTTGACTTTTTTAAATCGATTTCACTCGACTCACAGTGATAAGGTACTGCTTTGTCAAAACAAAATAGAGATGAATAGCAAGTAGCAGTAGTAACACAGCAGGTTAATTGACAAGCTTTATTGCATTTTTAGGTTTGATGTAGAAGTTTCAAGGACGATGTTCATCACGCTTCATCACTGATTACTTCCTACACAAGTAGATAAACTTTGTTAAAAACTAGCTGAATGACACCTTCCATTATCTTTGTGAATCCCGTGATCCTCGCCTTGCAGGTCATAGTGGTCCGTTAAATCCATAGCGGTACACAAGTCCTGTCTTGTGTCACCATTGGCCTTTTCTGTATTTTTCCAAGACAACAACCTTGAGGGCTTTGTCTAAATGCTTTAGTTGCAAGATTAGTTGCAGTTTTCATAGACTCCAGTACATTCCAGCACTGTGAAATTTAGTTATTTCTATCAAAAATATCTATATTGTTATCATGTGGTTGGACAGAATATAACGCATAATAAAACAACATAAAACATTGCAGATGCAGAGATGCTGATTTAACAAGCTTGTTTTTGAATGCATATGTTTTAACTTTGTGTTCTCACTCCTTTGAAATGGCAGACATCCCATTGTAAACTCTTTGCAGTATACAAACCAATGAATCAGAGACAGAAACATCTAGACAGTCCAACAGTTTTATATCTTATCGTTTTTCACAAAGTACTTTGTAACTTTGTTTGGAAAGATGCTGTAAAAATAAAGTTATTATTATTATTACACTGCCCATATGTGGTCAATATAGCTCTACATGACAAGCAGCCTGATTTTACTGCCTGACAGAGAAATTTATATAGACACAGGATTTGGCACCAACTTAGGAACCAAAACTAAGACAATAAAAGGAAAAAGATGTATAATAAATTATAATGACTGAAGATATGATCCATTTCTATAAAAAAATGTCTTGTAGTAAGAGAAATTATTGAGTGATTCAAGCACATGTATCCGTCTGCACATCATAGCTTCACACCCGAGGAACTCTTTTTTTTATATTTATTTTATTATTTATTTATATACTATTAATTCACAAGCTGTGGAGTGCAAGTTTATTTCAGATCCAAGATGACAACGCAAAGGGAGACGGGATGTGAAGTGAAAAAATGGATGAGATTCTGAATCTTTTTTTATATTTAAGATGTACAACAGGCTTTGCATTCATCACGGTACAGGTAAATAGGATCGCGCCTGCACCATCTTTTCCCTCTGCTGACATTATCTTTATAATGTGTGGCCGAGATAAGATTCTAGTATACAAATGTTTCTATCATGTTAATGTGTGAAGATGAAGCATTGAATCCAGTGTGCTGTTTGTGCTCAGCAGGCCGACACAGTGCTCTCAGTTGGTGGATGAAGAGACGAAGGTGTCCTGAGATGGATAAGAAATGAAACTGCTGCTGGTGTGGGCCTTTTTTTAGATCACACACTGCTTCTTCTTCTACTGGTTTTACTGGTGCTTCTTCCATTCTACTACAAGTAATGCTGCTACTACAGCCATTAGTGAAACAATAAGACCACAATATACAGCGTTTTCATCGGCTAATTTTGTGCCTACACACAAATATTGTTATTTTGATCGCAATCTGTCCCTAACACTGATATTTGCTGTTACCATCTTGGTTTTTTGGAACCAGAAGTGGACATATTTTTCAATGAGACGGTGGAGCTACAGAGGGGTATGCATTGCTACGTCTGACAGGTCGCCGTGGTAGGGACTAATCAATCATTTGGTGGCCACACCCTAAAGCATACCCTGCTTTATCTTCTGTTTTCCTCTAAATGGGACCATAATTCACAAAATGAACATCATGCTGTATTGAAGAAGACTTAAAACTAGTGATTAATATAAACTCATTAGGAAAGTGTTTACTGATGTAATAATTCAAGTAAAAACTAAGGTCATTTTCTAATAAGCTTACATACAATCGGACTTCTTTTTTAACATTACAATACTCCCAAAACATATTTGTGGACTTTAGGTGACCACTGTCACTGCTACTGCCTTGCAGAAAAATGAGCTGTTGGGCCCCCATTAACTGTAATGTGTAAAATTTATTTATGGTTGATTCCAAGATGGCGCTGAGTATAGCTGCCTCGGTGTTAGGTGCGCTTTGTTTTGTTTTTGTGTGTAAATTCAGTTTTCGGCTGTGATTCCCGGTGCTCATTCACCAGGGAGGAGCTCATGAACATCAGGGGAACAACTCCAGTGGATTTAATTCCAACTTTTCTTGCATCATCAGTGGAATTATTGGACATTTTGGTGAAGGGCTCGCTCGCTGTCGTTCGCGCTTCGAAGCACCGCAAGAGAGGGAGAAGAGCCGGGTCGCTCGTGCGTCTTCGCCGGCAGGGAGTCCGTACACCGCTACCGGCAATATTTCTCTCCAACGTGCACTCACTGCGCAACAAACTGGACGAACTTCAGCTTCTGGTGGGGAAAAACAGAGACTTGTATTCATCTTCTGTTCTGTGCTTCATGGAGACCTGGCTGTGTGAGCTGATATCGGACTCCGCGCTTCAGCTGGCAGGTTTCCAACTGTACAGAGCCAACCGCGACACAGAACTCTCCGGCAAGACAAAGATGGCGGTGTCTGTTTTTATATTAACAATGGCTGGTGTACCGACGTGAGAGTGATTCAGCAGCACTGTTCTCCTAATCTGGAATATTTTATCATCAATTGTAAACCGTTTTACTCCCCCCCGTGAGTTTGCTTCTTTCACTCTGGTCGGTGTTTACATCTCACCGCACGCAAACGTGCACGACGCACAGCGCATGCTGGCTGACCGGATACTGTGTGTGGAGCAGACAAACCCGGACTCCCTTGTTATTGTTCTCGGTGACTTTAACAGGGGAAATCTCAGCCAAGAATTCCCCAAATACAGACAGTTTCCAACCAGAGAGGGGAACACTTTGGATCACTGCTACACCACAGTTAGCAGTGCCTATCACGCCGTCACACGCGCTCCACTGGGTCACTCTGATCACGTGATGGTCCATCTGATTCCCGCTTACAGGCAAAAACTAAAGCTCTCTAAACCTGCAGTGAGACATCAAAGAAGATGACTAGTGAAGCTGTTCAGGACCTCCAGGCATGTTTGGACTGCACTGACTGGGATGTTTTCAAGAATGCTACCAACAACCTGGATGAGTTTACAGAAGCTGTGACGTCCTACATCAGCTTCTGTGAAGACACATGTATACCAACACGCACCAGGGTGAGTTATAACAGTGACAAACCCTGGTTCACAGCTAAGCTTAGACAGCTTAGGTTGGCAAAGGAGGAGGCATTTAGGAGTGGTGACAGGTCCGGGTGCAGGGCGTTAAAGTACAGGTTTAGCAGGGAGGTGCGAGAAGTTAAACGACTGTACTCAGAGACACTAAAGAACGAGTTTTCTGCAAACGACGCCACTTCTGTCTGGAGGGGGTTCAGACAGATCACAAACTATAAACCCAAAGTCCCCCACTCCATAAACGATTCTCGCCTGGCAAATGAGCTGAACCAGTTCTACTGCCGCTTTGAGAGTCAATCGGACACCATCCCCCGTGACTCCTCTGCTCAGCTTTAGCCTCAGTCCACCACTTCTTCCCCTCCCTCCTCAGAGCTGGCCAGCTCCACCCCCTCCCCTGCTCTCTCCATCACAGAGAGGGAAGTCAGCGGTCTTTTCAGGAGGCAGAATCCCCGCAAAGCAGTTGGGCCGGACTCTGTCTCCCTATCCACCCTGAAGCACTGTGCTGATCAGCTGTCTCACAGACATTTTTAACCCCTCACTGGAGACATGCTATGTGCCAGCCTGCTTCAAAGCCTCCACTATCATCCCTGTCCCCAAGAAACCAAGGACCACTGGACTAAACGACTACAGATCCGTCGCCCTGACCTCTGTGGTTAAGAGTCCTTTGAACGCCTTGTGTTGTCCCACCTAAAATCCATTACAGACCCTCTCCTGGACACCCTGCAGTTTGCCTACAGAGCCAAAAGGTCTGTAGATGATGCCGTAAACATGGCCCTTCACTACATCCTCCAGCACCTGGACTCCCCAGGAACCTACGCCAGGATCCTGTTTGTGGATTTCAGCTCTGCTTTTAACACCATCATCCCGGCCCTGCTGCAGGAAAAGCTCTCTCAGCTGAACGTGCCTGACTCCACGTGCAGGTGGATCGCTGACTTCCTGACGGACAGGAAGCAGCACGTGAAGCTGGGAAAACATGCCTCTGATTCCAGGACCATCAGCACCGGTTCCCCTCAAGGCTGCGTTCTCTCCCCTCTGCTCTTCTCCCTGTACACCAACAGCTGCACCTCCAGTCACCAGTCTGTCAAGCTCCTGAAGTTTGCGGATGACACCACCCTCATTGGGCTCATCTCATGATGATGAGTCCGCATGCAGGTGGGAGATCGACCATCTGGTTACCTGGTGAAGCCAGAACAGTCTGGAGCTTAACGCTCAGAAGACAGTGGAGATGGTCATGGACTTCAGGAAGAGCCCAGCCCCACCCTCCCCCATCATCCTGAGTGACTCCCCAGTCACCACGGTGGACTTCCGCTTCCTGGGCACCATCATCTCCCAGGACCTCAAGTGGAGCTGAACATCACCTCCATCATCAGAAAGGCCCAGCAGAGGATGTACTTCCTGCGGCAGCTGAAGAAGTTCAGCCTGCCCAAGACAATGACGGTGCACTTCTACACCACCATCATTGAGTCCATCCTCACCTCCTCCATCACCATCTGGTACGCTGCAGCCACTTCCAGGGACGAGGGCAGGCTGCAGCGCATCATTCACTCTGCAGAGAAGGTGATTGGCTGCAATCTTCCTTCTCTTCTGGACCTGTACTCCTCGAGGACTCTGAGGCGAGCAGGAAAGATTGCAGCTGACTCCTCCCACCCCAGACACAAACTGTTTCAGACTCTCCCCTCTGGCAGGAGGCTGCGGTCCATCAGGAGGAAAACCTCTCGCCACAAAAACAGCTTCTTCCCGTCTGCAACTAGCCTCATTAACAAGGCCCGGGTCCCCCACTGACACTCCACTCTTACAAATGATACAAATGTCTCTGCACATGTAAATATTGTTTCATCTCGTGTCGGGCACAGACCTGGCACGTCGCACATATTTGTTGTTGATTGGTGATCTTTGTTGTTGTATATTTTTGTTGTCAGTTTATATATTTATATGTACACAGTATTCTCTTCCTTTGCGTTACTTCTGCACAGCACAGACCCAGAATAATGCTCATGTATATATCTGTAACATTGTTCTTCCATTCCATATTTAATATATTTCTACATTTATTTATGTTGACTGTATGATTGTCTATGTGTAGCACCTTATCACCACAGCAAATTCCTCGTATGTGTAAAACACTACTTGGCAATAAAGCTCCTTCTGATTCTGACTCTGATTCCGATGTCATAATACTACCAGATTTGCTGCCTGTTAATTTGATTAAACACATACATTTCAAAATATGCAACATATTGCATGAGCACAAAACTAAAATAATGATGACTGTACAGTATGCTGAGAGCAGACTTCACAATATCAGCCCAATAATGCAACAGACATGGTATTTGGAACAGAAATGAACATCTGCTATGCCTCATGATGTCCTGACAAATAGGTGGCATGACAGAATTTTTATAACCTCCTCTCGCCTAATTTGACAATTACTACGACGTGTTCCATGACCCATTGGAGCACAGAGCGCTACTCCAAGTACAAGCAAAGCAAAAGGTGTATGATATAAGTGCTGTCGGGTGGAACAGGGAAGTTGGTTGCTGGCAACTCCTTCCCAATCATGTATGTCATGCAAGCTGTGAAAAGACTGATTGTATTGATTTCCTCTTCAAATAAAAGGAATGGCAGATTGAGAAGAAGATGTGTATGGAGTCAATCAGGGACTTGAATTTCTTTATCTCAGTCTGCTGCTCTGGGTTACGACTGCTATACTGTTCAGCCCTTTTACGGTTCCCACGTAGGGACACTGGCAGATGCATGCAGTAAAACAAATATATCTATATAGCCAACATGTGCACATGTAGGGATATGCGCATCACAGGCACTCACTCACACTGTCTCTCTCTCTCTCTCACTCACACAGACCGGGCTGGCTAGTAAGCACAGATGTGTGCCTGTCCAATAACGTAACCTCATTCAGTACCACCATAAGGCTTGTTAGGCTCAGTCCTGCCTTTCTCTCCCCCTTTCTGTTTTCTCTTTCTCTCTCTACCTGTCTTTCCCCTCTCTCTCTTTCCATCCCTGTCTCTCTTCTGTCTCTATGGCACTTTGAAGCTTCTCCAGTCATCCTTACATGCACCGAGGGTCCAATTAGCCCTTCAAACACCCTGCAGTCAGCACACAATGCATAACCCTGCACCAGTAATGTAGTCTACATTGTGATACTTTCATATACATTAGTCTAAGGAGGGTAGCTTTATGTTCTGTGGAGAACTTAGGATTGATTAAAGTGATAGGATGGATAAAATACAATGACAATTTTTTTTTTCTCACTGGTCAGTTAAACATAAAATGTTGTTCAGTATAAACAAAATAGCCAAATCTCTACATGGTTTATGACCATAAAGCTTTCTCTTTGGACAATTTTGCAGGCAAGCATGACTTTCATGGTGCTCTTGTCCAGGACAAATGAAGAGATATGACTGTAGCCAGGCCCTTAGAGATTGTAACTGGGTGAATTAAATGCCTTAATTGCCATTGTTGCCTAGGAACCTTTAAATTTCTAAATTATTGTCTACCATCATCATCAGTCAATATTATGACACAATGAATAATTTAATTCAGTATTCTGTGTTTTCCTCTAAAAATCAATGACGCCTGCCACAACGTTTGAACAATTTTTAGCTTTTATTTGTCCTCTAAAACTGCCTTTTAGTAAATGATACTGACCCTTTGAATCTTTTAACAGCGCAATCAATAAAGCATGTTTATGCATGGCTTGCAAAACCATCAGTTTGGGACTTTTGAAAAAATATGCCAGCGGCTGCAGCTTGCTAAGTGCAGAGCGCTAGCACTAAATCTTGGGAGTTAAAGTTTTACTGGGGCGTTATGGGTAAAAATGCCTTGTCAGCCATCTGCCACCTCCTCTCCTGGCAGCCATATTTCCAGGTCTGCTCAAGTCCTGGGAGAAAACACTGCATCGCCACCCAGGGCCAACCGCCACTATTACAGCCCTGCACCAAGAGCTATGGAGGAGTGCGTAAAAGAGGGAGATAAAGTGAAAGAGAGCAAAACTGACATGGATGCAATCTAAGACAGATAGAAGACAACAATTGTAAACTCAGGAAGTCTGATGATGGACAAGGTGTAAGCAGGAAGACAGGCTGTTACAGATGATTCTCCAAAGTTGAAAATTATATGTTAGCAAAATATTCAACACTTTAGACTATTATAGCAACTTTCAGATAATTGTTTCGTTTTTTATGCTTATTGTTTTGACTCAGTCACACCGCTCTAATCACTGTCGTTTCCAGACACACCAGGCAGCATGACAAATGAAATGTACACTACCTTTCCACCAAAGGCATACAGAAGGTAGTGAATAGCTGGTGAACATAGTGGAGCATTTAGCAGCTACAAAGAGAGTTTTCTCATGAGTTGGTGGAGACCAAAACAGAGCTAAAATACATGTAAATATTGGACTTAACATTCAGAAGGTCCAGTGAAACACACTGAAATATTTTGCCATAACAACTTTAAATAGTTATTATGCTGCATGTCAACATTGGGTTTACAGCTTGTTGCATTGAGTGGGAAAATAAATAAATAAATCCAGGTTTAACTTTTCTTGCCATGTTAAGTTAAATCATGATCATTTATCATTATTCAATGGTTTTCCAGGTTGAGGAAAGTCTTTCTATTTTCAAGTATTTATTTTATTTTAGCTTAGTTTAGTGACACGTTCCATGAAAATCAATCAGTCTTCATGAA
This sequence comes from Micropterus dolomieu, assembly GCF_021292245.1. Lineage (NCBI taxonomy): Eukaryota > Metazoa > Chordata > Actinopteri > Centrarchiformes > Centrarchidae > Micropterus > Micropterus dolomieu. The sequence goes on along the minus strand of NC_060169.1, from coordinate 34,372,986 downwards.
CTCATATTAGTCAAAATGTAATTTTGATGAGAGGGTGGAGCTACAGAGGGGTATGCATTGCTACATCTGACAGGTCACCGTGTTAGGGACTAATCAATCATTTGGTGGCCACGCCCTAAAGCATACCCTGCTTTATCTTCTGTTTTCCTCTAAATGGGACCATAATTCACAAAATGAACATCATGCTGTATTGAAGAAGACTTAAAACTAGTGATTAATATAAACTCATTAGGAAAGTGTTTACTGATGTAATAATTCAAGTAAAAACTAAGGTCATTTTCTCATAATCGGACTTCTTTTTTAACATTACAATACTCCCAAAATATATTTTCGGACTTCAGGTGACCACTGTCACTGCTTCTGCCTTGCAGAAAATGAGCTGTTGGGCCCCTATTAACTGTCTGTGCAATGTGTACAATTTATTTATGTCATAATACTACCAGATTTGCTGTGTGTTAATTTGATTAAACACATACATTTCAAAATATGCAACATATTGCATGAGCACAAAACTAATATAATGATGACTGTACAGTATGCTGAGAGCAGACTTCACAATATCAGCCCAATAATGCAACAGACATGGTATTTGGAACAGAAATGAATGAGACGCTGCATCTGCTATGCCTATGTTAAGTTAAATCATGATCATTTATCATTATTCACTGGTTCTTTCTCAAACTTTACCAGAACTTACATGTTAATTGTTATATACATGCACATGTGTTTCAGCTCTTATGTTTAGATTGTCAGAACTGAGAGAAACCCACACGAGAGACACAGCACACGGAGGCTGAACATAAACACTGAGACTTCCAGAAAGCTTTGAGCTTTCCGGCAGGCCCGTCTCGTCTTTTCCCCAGGCCCCGTAATGAACGGTGGTGCTGACCCTGTCAGCCTGATGAGACTGGCAGCTTAATGTGTTAGAGAAAAAGGGGAGGTATATAAATAAATAAGAGACCTACATCAGGGCCCCACGTTCCAGGAGGCCTTGCTAAATGCTAATCATGGCTGATTAATCAGGCCATAATTCCACTGAACCAAAAAGGTTCGCCAGTCAATTGTGAAAAATTAGCCCTTTCTCAAGTGTGCCATCACATTTAGTGATGGCAGGCCAGTACATTACTGCCCTGATTCAAGGTGGTAGATCACAACTGAGTCTTTGTACATATAGTACATTTCGGCAGATGCAGCTTGGCATAATTTTCTCTCCCGGTGATCCACTTACTTAGTTATTAAAGACCATATCCATCGGTTTTCAGTTTTTGGTGTGTCTTTTATTGTTGCAGAGTGCTTCAAAGGTGAGTAAAAAGTGTTTTAACTGCAAAGTGCTGAAACTATTGTCTAATGCTCGCACATCTCTTACTTCTAATTTGTAACAGTGGAATTGATTTGCTGGAGTGTGTGTGTGTGTTTGTTTGCATGTTTACCGATCCATGAATTGTAAAGCAAGACCCACCTAGTACATACTACACAAAGTGGTGGGTGAGTACTGAAAGTCATTAAAAGAAATTTCTCAAGTAAAAGTGAAAATGACCATTTGACAAACCAAGTAAAAATATGTACTCGATCAATAAACTACTCCAAGTACAAATTACTTAAAACTGAAGTTTTAATACAGATAAATGTGCAAGCCATTTAATGCAGTCAAGTCAACAATTATTTAACTTTTTTCATCTACATAATGGTATTGATAAGATCACTTTAAAATATCATACTTGCTTGCTGCCTAGCCTACTATTGCTGCCTGTATCTTCTGAAATCTTGAAACGGACATGTAGCCAACCAAACCACTTGCTTTGAAGGGTGTTGCACATGATTTGCAAAATCTTTACAATGTAAAGAATTATTGTAGCAGTAACACGAGAGCAGTCCATTGTTGAATAAAGTAGGTAAGGCCATCAGCCATGTCTAGTTTGCACTCTGAGTTTTGGTCAGTTTATCTGTTATTTTGGTCTGTTGTATTTTGGGGTTCTGTCTTATTTACTCTGTTTTGATTTTGGTTTCTCTGGGTTTTGGTTTCATGTCTTAGTGTTACTCCTGGTCTGTGTACTTCTGTGTAGGTTGTTGTTTTACCCATGTCTGCTCTGAGTTCTGTGTTGGTGTTTATTTGTGATCTGTTTGCTGTGTCTGTTCCCCCAGTAATCCCTCTGCGTGCATGTCCACTAAACACTTTGAGTTCCAGTTAATGTATGGTCTTGTGTTTTGCATCTGTAAGTGTCTCTCTGTTTTCCATACTGTCTCTCTGCCTGCCTCGTTAGCCCTGATCCCGGTCACCTGTGTGTCACCCTGTTTCCCTGGATTTGGCTTTCTGTTGGATCACCTGTTTATTTGGACTCTGTTATTTTGGATTTTGGATTCAGCCACTCCGTTGTAAGTGTGCTCGCTTTGCTTGTTCGAATTAAAACTTCTTTGAACTGCACTCGCTTGCTCTGTGTCCTGCGTTTGGGTCCAACCTGCTCAACCACCACAACACCCTGACAGAAAACCCAGCAGGACTGTTTTATCAACCCGCATTTACTCTCTCCCTTCTCAAATTGGAGAAAATAAACATGCAAATTTGCATCAAAAGCAAGCTATATTCTGCTCAATAACAGGATTCTGTTAATATCTCAGAGATTTTATAAATGTTTGCATCTGCTGAACTCATTAATATCTGGCACAAGTGCACAGGTTAAAGCTCTCCTGGGTGACATCTTGGTTCGCAGCTCATTTTTTGTTAATGTACTAAAATGCATTGTAGACTAATTGTAATAATTGCATAAATGGCAAATGATGAAACTGGCCCAAAAATCGCTCAAGTAAAGAGTAACAGTACAGTTATAAAAAGGAACGTGAAAAGTTATGTTCTAATTTGCGTTCCACACCAAGTTAGAACCAACCCCTGACTACACAACTCCACCACACAACACACACCGGTCCACCCCTTGATATCCCACAATTCAGAGAGATAAGAAAGAGGGCACTTCTACACATGGTGTTTCTACAAGCCTCGATGAGTGGAGGAGAGCAGGAAAGGGTTCAGTGCTTACATGTGATTACTTCTGATACTGTACTTCTGCTCCACTGTTTTCTTCTATTAAATGAAGTCACCTTTATAATACATGCAGTTACTGGGAGTCTGGAAACAGGATTGAAATTTGAAATCTCAGTCTCACTATATTTGGACTTGTCTTGAATTTTTTGAGACTTGTTTCAAAGGACCTAAGACATATGACTTGTACTTATCTAGAATGACCTCAGACTTTATTTAGACTTATCCTGAATGACTTGAGACTAGACTTGAACTTGTTTTGAATTACTTGAGACGAGACTTGACTCGGACTACTTATTTGAGACTTGAAATTATTTATACATTGACATTGGCTTGTATTAAGTGACTTGGGATTTGATTTAGAATTCTCGGAAATCTCGAAATCTGATAATGAATGAATGAATGGTTTATTTCGTTTTACAAAATACAGAACAAAAAGAAAATCTGACAATTTGTGTGAATATACAATTTCCAAGAATCTTATGTGCTTACACCAATCCATTCACACACAATTACTCACAACATTTGAGACCAAAAAAGGAATAGGCTGAAGCCCAAGGCTTATATTTGCCTATCCTATACACTAAAAAGCAAAACAAAAAATAACAATTCAATAAATTTCAATCTAAATTGTAATCCTTAATTATTGTATTTTTTAAGGCTTTCTTGAATCTACACAGAGAGCTACACTGTTTCAACTCATCAGTAAGTCCATTCCACTGAAACATCTGTATTTTATATTAGTTCTTACTTTACATATTTCAAATATACACAATCCTCTTAGGTTATGCTTTCCTTTTCTTAATAAAAAAAGTTTTTGAATAAAAACAGCAAGGCCTCTATTTTTAACTCGAAAAAGTACCAATATTTTTGAGTACACAATGTCTACAAACTTCAATGTGCATGAGTCTATAAATAATTGGTTAGTAGATTCACAGAAACCTGCTTTATTTATTATTCTAATAGCTCTTTTTTGTAGTTTAATTATAGGGTCTATATTTATTTTATATGCATTTCCCCACACCTCAACACAATATGACACGTATGGTATTATAAGTGAACAGTACAATATATGCAAACATTTTTCATTCAACAGATCCCTTGTTTTGTAAATAACAGCTATAGATTTAGATAATTTATGTATGATATATTCTACATGTGGCTTCCAACAAAGTTTATCATCTTTAATCACTCCCAAAAAATTTGTTTCCACTCCATTTAAATTCAATTTTATTTCACAATTGGCCCTGACACCACCAAACACCATAAATTTTGTTTTATTTTCATTAACTGACAACTTATTAATATCAAACCATTTTATAGACATCATTTCCCTGTGTACTGCTTTTAATAATTCTTTCATGTCATCTCCTGAACAAAATAAATTTGTATCATCTGCAAACGTAATACATTTCATCTTACTGTACAAATATCATTTATATAAAGTATAAATAACTTTGGTCCCAGTACCGAACCTTGTGGCACACCACAGGTTACACTTCTAATCTGTGATTTTGTATCATTAATTTTTACATATTGAACCCTATCGTAGAAATAACTTTTCAACCAATGTTGTGTAACACCTCTTATGGCGATCCAATTTCTGCAGTAGCAAGGAATGATCGATTGTATCAAATGCTTTACGTACGTTGCTAAATTTTCCACAAATTCAATAATTAGCAAGATCTGACTTGGACGTGTCTCAAATGACCTGAGACTTGATTTGGACTTTGGATTACTTCCGAATTTACTTTAACCTGTCTTAAATTACATGAGATTTGAATTATATTAAATGTCTTAAAAACTTCCTAACAATCAAGTATCAAATAGTTTTGTCTGTGGTGACATCTGTTTTCCTGGAATTACTGTTGAAGCTTGAGCTTCTGTTGGTGATGTTCCTTTCTTCATCTCCCCTTTTCTGGTGATCACTGCTCATGCTAACTACCTACTAGTTTCTATGTATCCCAAGCAAGCCATAAACTTAAATCTAAATGTTGCAGGTTTAAAGCAGCTCACTAATACTGCACCCCCCTGCTTACGCTTCCTCTCAACCTGACGCTTCTGAAACAAATACCATCTGCCGCATTTGCCAAAAACAGCCATATCTGTCCACTTGTCTTTGAATGTGTCTGAGAGTGAGGGAGAATTAGCAGCGTCTTGTTCTCTTGCTCTTGTCTGTCTACTGCTAAGGCTGTGAGCTGACAGCACAGCAGCCTGGTACATGACATGTATGCATTCCCAGTTGTCCCACTGTTATTAGCACAATGCAAGGTAGCTGGCGTCAGCCTTGTAGGGTAACGCTCTGTTCACTTCCAGTATAGCTGACAGAAAGCTTGAGCTGGAGGTATGTATGGTGGGAGAGACAGTAGAGGGGGACGCAACAGGCAAGTGTAGATGGAAAAAGCGACCCTGGGAAAGGAAAGAAAAGAGGAAAGGAAATTAAATGGAAGGAATCGAGAGAAAAGGATTGAGACAGCTAATGTTGAGGCAAAAGGGTAAAGGGGATTGGGGAGTCACACAAATGATTGATGGAAGAATGTTAAGACAGAACAAACTGAGCGATAGACAAAGCAAGATGAGAGGAAGAGGGCCGCCACATGCTTCTTATCATATGTTTGATGATTAAAAATCTGATTTATTGGCATGCATCAACACTCTCTCTCTCCCTTATTTTCTAGCTCACTCTACCTTAACCTTTCCCCAGGCTAAATTTTACTTGACAAGGGTCGATGATGGGGAAAAAGAGGCCTTTGTCTTCTCCTTCCCATGTCATCCTTTTTTCCCATCCTCTCATCTCCCTTTATTGTTGTGAATAGAAATGTCTGTCAGCTGCTACCGTGGCAACCCTCGGCAGGCAGGAAGCGGGCCACTTCTGATGCTTGCCGGCCACCCAGCTGACAGGGATAATGAGGGGAGGGGGCGATGTTTATTTATACATTTATAGATAATGTAGTAGCTGTTAATAACTCCTGGGCTGCCAGGGTGTGAAAAATCTTTTGTTTTTCTTCATTCAGCATGACACAGCTAGCTTTAGTTTATCAGGAAGATATTGAACACTGATGAGAAAAAGCTCTCTGTGCTTGTTCAGTTGGATGACTTTTGAAACAGTGGATCATAATATTCTGTCACAGTTGTAGGAGGTTGCTGCCTTGGCCCTCATACCCGAGGCGAGTTGCTCCTAATGCGCTCACCTCTTCCCGGAGGAGTAGCGGAGAGCAGGCAACTTCTTCGCCCAGGACGAGGAGGTGTGGGAGCACAGCCACTCGCTGGATGAAGCGCTGGGGTTCCTTTTGCCAGAGGAGCAGGAGTCGGACGACTCGGTTCCACAGGCACCTCGCCTCCCGCTCTCTTCCCCGTAGAGGAGGCGGGCCCTGATCCCAAGGTCCAGGGTCCTGACCGCGCTTCAATCCCATCAAGCGCTACCAGGACTGTGCAGCGGCGAGTTAAGTGTGTCCATCTCAACCTACATTCTTATCACGAGGGTGGAGGGCTGTAGGCCTGCAGATGACTCCGAACTTTTTACAGCTAAATCTAGTCAAAACTGAGAGCCTAGTTATTGGAGTAGAAGCTGAGAGAGAAAAACTGTCTAACCCCCTAAAAGTATTCACACTAAACGCGAAGCAAAAGGTCAAAAACCTAACTGTGATACAACATTAACCACTTGTTAAAGGCTTTCTGGTATAAAGGCCTAAGGGCTATATTTCCGACTTTAGTCATGAAAATATGATGGGTCACAGATTCTGGTGTGACATCAACGACAAATTTGAAACACATCGAGTATCCACGTATCCTTAGGAAATATATGCAAGTGAATGATTATCACAAGAAATCATAAACACAGGGTAAAACCACGAGCCAGCAGCCACAAAGTTCCTCCACCCAAGTCAAACTCACAGCATTTTGTAAAGCCCAAAAAAAAGGAAGAAATTAATGTAAACTAGTTACTTTTTTGGGACTGTGAACATACTTCAAATATCAAAATTGTGAACTGTGAACTAGTTAATTTTAATCTGTGTGAACTGAAGTTTTGTTAAGTGTGAACTTGCACGACACTGCTGCTCCCTTACATCATCCCAGAGATGTAGCCTTTGTTAAGTACGCAGTAAGACTCTGCCTGCCTGAAGGTCTAAGGGGTTCTAAATCTGTTGAGACTTTCAAATGAAATGAAGACAGATCTTTTTAACATTGCTTTCTCCTGAATATCTTTTTTTAGGTAGGTAGGTAGATTATTTTGTCACAATACAACAGCTTATATAGTAAAATTTACTTTGTAACTCCCTTCTGCTACATAGCAGACAATATATATAAAAGCAATTCTAAATATGGTAGACAGAAATAAACTATCATCAGTGGAGCAGTGCTGAGGATGAATTAGAGTTTAAGAGTCTGATAGCTTGGGGAAAAGCTGCAGTCTAGTGGTGGGGCAGCAGCAGAAACTTCTATATCTCTTCCCAGAAGGCAGCAGGGTGAACAGGCTGTGGCTGGGTGGGTACTGTCCTTTAGTATCCTTTGGGCTCTGCAGGCACCTCACCCATATCACTGATGCTCGGGAGATGGGTACCAATGATCTTCTGAGCAGTTTTAATCACCCGCTGCAGAGCCCTCCGGTCCTGGGCCGTGCACACCCCATGCCAGTTAGTGATGTTTCCAGTCAGGATGCTTTCTATTGCTCCTCTGTAAAAGCTGACAAGAACTTGGCACGGGAATTTGGCCTTCTTAAGCTTCCTCAAGAAATACAGTCGTTTCTGAGCTTTCTTCACCAGCGTGGTGATGTGACATGACCATGTCAGGTTCTCTGTGATGCTGATTCCCAGGAACCTGAAACTGTTCACCTGCTCCACCTCAGCTCCACTGATGTAGACAGGAGTGTGTCTTTATCTCCTTTTTCCTGAAATCAACGATCAGCTCCTTGGTTTTGCTGACGTTGAGCAGTGGGTTGTTCTCTGAGCACTGTTCTACAAGATTATTCCCAATCAGTGGAGCTGACATCCTGTGTGGATCTGTTGGTTCTGAAAGCAAACTGGTGAGGGTCCAGGCAGGCTGGGATGTTGTTCTTTATTGTGCTTAAGAACCAGTTTCTCAAAGCACTTCATCAGAATGGGAGTGAGAGCCACAGGGCGGCAGTCGTTCAGACTAGACACTGCAGGTACAGGAATGATGGTGGCTGTGAGTCTATGGGCAAGGAAAAATTCTAAAAAAAAAAATATCTCTGACTTTACTTGTAATATTGACTTTTTTTTTAATGAATGAATCATAGTTTTTGTTACTTATGCACCCACATGACATTATTTTTTCCCACGGTAAAAGTCACTAGCTCAAAGGATTGCCTACCACTCAGTGAGTTGATATTGGCAACATTCTTCTAGCAGCCAAATGTTATCAACTGTGGAGCGACTGAAATTTCTGGGTTCTGTGAGAGACGTGGCATGATGCTGCTGTATCAGGGCTACCACCACCCTCACCTCTGCAGACACAGGAGAAGCAGTCCCTGCTAGAACAAAACAGTACCCGCGGGCATTGCAGTGGTTGCTTTGTTGTTTCCTGGAAATAAGAAAAGAATATGACTTGAGAAGATAAATAATTTAATTCTTATCAAAGAATGTGTGTGTCTTGATTGGTGGGATGCAGTCAAAGGTGGTAGGATTGACATTACATTTTCTATCCCACTTCACTGTTGAGGACAGCTTTATTATCCATAATAAGCATGGGGCAGTGCAGCCATTAGTCCACTGGGGACACATGGATGATTTCAGTGTCAGTGTTCTCATCAATTAAGTGATAAGTCCATTGGTGGGGCTCCAAATACTTGCTCTGAATTCATTTCACTTCTAAAGTTACAATAAAGTTTGGCTGGTTTGGCTGTTGAATACATTGGAATGTCTATTGGATTTCTGCAGAGCAGGCATTTATCTTCTTCTCCGAGTCCCTGTCTGGACTGGAGAGAGAGAGAGAGAGAGAGAGAGAGAGAGAGAGAGAGAGAGAGAGAGCCTGACAGCGACAACTGTGAGAGAAAAAGACAAACAAGCTGTGCGCACACAAAAACACACATACACAGCTGTCCTCCTCATGAGCTTTTCTGCCCTTCTTTCCATTCTTCTTTCCATTTACCTCTCCCTCTCTCTCTCCAGGACCAGTGTCAGTCGTGGATACATGACCCAGCCACACATTGTTATAATCAATAAGCTGGTTGTTATGGTGATCAAACTGTATCCGTGCCCCCCCCCCCCCCCCCCCCCCCCCCCCCCCCCCCCCCCCCCCCCCCCCCCTCCTCCTCTGTGTCAGGTCAAGACTAATGTACCTTGTCAAAGTGTGTGATGATAAAGTGTTTTATTACCCAACAAGCAGGAATTTTAAGATTACTATGAATATCTTAAGGAATCAATCTGACTCTGTACAGTCTCTACTGCTTTTGACCTAGTTGTAATGTTTGCTTGAGTGTGTGCAGCATGATTCTATGCTTGTACTGCACACACACAGTATATGTGTCTGCATGTTCTTGTGCGCTCATATTTGTCCATGGAATTGTGTACGTGCATGTTTGTGGCCAGGAGGTTGTGTGCTTGCGTTGGTCTCTGCTGAATGAAACAAACTGAATCTGGGGAATTTTGTGCATCTCTGCACATATGTGTGACCCAGTATGTGTATAGCTGTGTGTGTTTGTGTAGTTAGGGAATCTTTCCTCGTCTTTGTCCTAAACTCTCCATACCGGAGGGTAAAAAGGCAATTAAAAGCAGTGAAAAACAACAGCAGCATCTCCCGCCAACATTCATCTCAGTCCTGCAGTTACAAAAGCCAACTGGTCGGGCCGTCCACCCGTTAGCTGCGAGATTTTAAGGACAGATTTATTGATGTAAATATTTTGACTCCTTGACTTTGGAGATAACTCCGACTTTACGAGGTAATATTTCCACCCTTTCTTTTTTTTTACATTAGGTGAATATTGCACTTAAAACTCCACCATTTAATTATTTGCACCGATCCAATAAACATGACTTTATAGTGTCCATAAATCAACCAAACAAAAACACACTTCACACTGTTAATCTCACATATTCCACTATAAAACACCGTCTATAAAAAAGATGTGTTTTACACCAAATGTGCGTCGCTGAATACCCTAAGTAAATGTAATAAATGTGGCAAGCATGGTGTATAAATCTTGCATGCTGCATGTTGTTAATTTGATACATTAGGCAATAATTTGTTATAAATAATTGTTTATTAGCCAGACCATCCTGTACTAAGGCCTAATGATATGTACTTAGCAAGTTTTAAGGGAGGTTCCAATCAGCACACAACTTTCCAGCAGCAGGGACGTTTATTAAAAGGAAAGACAAAATTATTGCCATTTAACTATCCGTATAATTCAAAACAACGAGTCATTAAAAGGAGGAAATTAAATGTTTGAAATTGCCCCTTTATATGTGGATTTTGAATTTTGTTTATATCCCCTAAAAACTTAACATATTAGCATAGAGGGTTTCATATAGGAGCTGGCCTGAAATTCCCAGCTTTTTTTTTTAACAAATGAACTCTTAAGCTCTACTGTGCGTAGGGCACTGTTTGGTAATAATGAAATGGAAAACAAATGGAATCTGCCAACCATGATGTTTGCAAATTTGAACAAGTAGCCCACCTATGGCCCGCTCTCCGCTATCTATTCACTTATTTATTAATTCGCTTCATTTTATTCCCCTGCTCTTTTGATCAATAAGTAATTAATTTCCCTGGCTGAGGGAAATCAGCCCCTATAATGTCGCTAATGTCGTTCTAGCCTCAGATTTTTCTTTTTTTTATTTGAAAAATTAAAATTAAAATTAGAAGCAAGAGAGAAAAGGCGATAAATAGACATCTCTTGGCTCTGAGTGTTTCTTTGGCTCTGTTCTTCCTTACTGATATGACAACATCTCATGGTAATATTGCATTTGTTTTGTTGGAGGGGAGCCAGGGACAGAGGAGTGGGAGAGCAACTTTGAATTGAGTCACTGTACAGTGAAGTTACTCTTAAAGTTAGTCCTTTTTTTCTTTTACTCACTTTCCACTTTCAACTTTTCTTCTCTTTTCTCTCATGGGCACACAGGCTCATTTGCAAAGTCAACTAAACACATTTAAATCAAAGTAAACATGATCTTTTAAATTTAAGAATCCAATGTTAGATTTTAAACCATTTCTGCAATACATCCACCCAGGAAACCATTGTTACAGTTTTTACTTATTCTGTGCATTATTTAGCATTTTATGTCATTTTCTGATAAACAATTATAATTTTTTTTAAACTGAGAAAAAAAAAAAAAAAGGTCTAAACATCCACACTCTCATCTCTATTGCAAATACTTGATCCAATGTCTCCTGACCTTCGTCAAGTATGATACATGCCAGATACACACAGAACATACAGTACAGTCTTTAACAGAATGAGGAGGTGATAGGATACACACTTAAGAGAGACGTACACTCCAGAAAAAAGAGCATTACAAAAATTTGCTCTTTATCGTTTCCTTTATATTCACCAAAGAGAGTGTATAAAATGCCCAAAACAATCACAAATGTAAAGTTAAACATAAATAACATTAGCCAAAGCAGAACTTTAAAAAAAAAAAAAAAGAAAAAGAAAAAAACATCAGGTGTCAAACAATCATAATCAGTAACTGAGAATTTCTTTTACAAATTTTTTTTTTTTGAGGCCTGAAGAAGTCAAATATATCCAGTAATTCACAAGAACAGCAAAGATTAGATGAAAGAGAAATTAAACCTGATTTTGGTTGACAGGAATATGTTTTTTCTGCTTTCATATGTTATTAATAATTCTTGTGACCCCTCAGAATTATCTTGCAAACACCTTGTGGTTTGGTCCAGACCCCCAGGTTTGAATCCAATTATAGCTGGACTTTTTAAAATCAAACGCATCATTAAGGCCCTATTTGTTGTAAAAGGTTGAAGGTTGTGGTTCCATCTAGGTGAAATGCTATGTTTGATATTTCATGTGAATGACAAGTATAGTACAGTACCTTTATTGTACTTATGTTACAATTGATTATAATCAGGTATGTATTTTAAGGTTTAGTCACCTTCACATGTTGTCTGCAAGGATAAGGCTGTGTTATTCTGTAATATTTTTATGTTGAAAAACGACAAACAACAATGTCTCTGTCTGCCTATCCTTCCTTTCTGACTTTACTAGGCTGTCTGTGGCTCTCTTCCTCAAGCCCTGATTCAAGAAACAAGTATGTCGTTTCATTTTGCAAAAAGTCTCAGTCATTTCCTAAAACAGCTGTCCACTGTAGTTTTTAGCAAACGACTAGTACACATCTGATGCTCTAGTGAGTATTTCCAGCAGCAGGACAGTGGAAATGAACCTGTGTATGATCAACAATTTACGTCTAATTACACTTAAAGTAAACTGAAAAGAGATCTTGAAGCACCTAGGAAACAATTCTGAATTCACATAGTAGCACTGCCATTCATGGCCAGAACACCTTGGCTAACACACTGGCACTTCTCCCAGCAATCACTTCCACTGCAGCCACGCAGAGCCTGGTCTCCTCCAACTCCTCCGTAATAACATGATTCATATATTTGATATGGCCCAGATAGATCATGAAGACACATTATTTCCCATTCCTCAAGTGAAAGCATTATTATGCCATGCTGTTGTTGTTGTTGGTGGTGCTGGTGTGTTGGTGTAGAGGTCACACAATTTTTCTTTTCCAGGTGAACCGTGGCTGTAAGATTGGCCAGGGCAACAGAAAGAGAAATCACACGGAGAGGAAGGGAAATCGGATCAGCGAACACAATAAAGCAGCAACTCCAAAGAAAATGACCTGGGAAGCAAGCCACATGCCCACCCCTCAGAGGGTGTGTGTTAGTGGAATATATTTTTAGGGGAAGAAAGACTGCGATACATATAACTACAGGCTGTCGTTTTGTTTGCTCACTCCCGTGGCAAAATGGAGGACATACATTGTCTCTTATTGCCTAAAAAAAAAAAGAAAAGGCAGAAAAGAGAGGGCCCACAATGCTATTCCAGATGCCCTTGGGTGTGGCGTGGCGCTGGTCACTCGGGGAGTGTGCTGCAGCAGTCACATGGTTCAGATGGATCACATCAATTTGCCACAAAAACAATATGCCCCCCACCTCCTTCACATAGTCTTCCTTCTTTCTCCTTTATTCTATACCTTCTCTAAGCCTTCAGTCCATCATCACATAATTTAAAAGACCCCCCCCCCCCAACATTTTCTCCCGCAGCTTACTCTATTCATCGGCTCTACAGTCTTGATCCTTTCTTTGGAACATTTCCACTTTTTCTCTCACTCTTCCTTCTTTTACTTTATTCTCTCCCCTTATTGACCCTTTATCACTGCACAATAAAATAATAAGATCTGTTAATTAATTTATCATTTTTTTCTGTTTCTCCATATCCTGTTTCTCTTGATGTCACTTTATTTCCTTCAATTTAGTACATTTCAAATGTGTTTCACTGGCATATTAAGGAACAAAGCTCACGTTAACAAAGGACATCACTCAAGGTTAATATTTTAAACAGATGATTGATATTAATTAAACACAAAATCACTAATATTTGTGTTATCAGCAATAATATAAAATATTCAATAACAATTCAAATTCCCTCTGTGTATCTGTCTTTCCCTGCTTTGCATCTCCCACTGGCCAGAAGGTCACTACTGTCACCCTGTGGTAATGTTCGGAATAGCATAAGGGAAGTTAATACTGTAAAACTCATGCTGATAAACATGCTGAATATGGAAAGGAATTTGGGCCAGACATCACAAATAATGGTTCTGTCTTAAAATGATGAGTGTTTCATTTGGACTGAGCACGTCAGATTAATTAAACAACTTATTTACAGTATGTCTGAGAGCTGTATTTCTGTAGGTGACCATTTACAATTAGATTTTATACTTATCATAGTCATACTTTTGCATCTCAGCATACTACCCAAAGAATAAGCCAACAGACAGCTTTTCTTCAGTTGTAAACAGTACTTTCTGTGTGACTTTTTTGTAAATAGTACAGAGAAAACTGAACTGTGAAAAGAAAGAGATCAGCAAAAAGAATGTGAGTGCAACTGAAGTTGTTCACCTTCTTTGTGTCGCTGCGGTCTCCCCTTGATTATGTCATGTGACATAGGTCACATGACTTCCGAAACAAAGTCGGGAAACGGAGTTTTAAATTGACGTTTTGATAGGCATGGAGATTTTACCTAGGCCTCACCTCCTTATAACGGCAAGAAAACCCCGTTACTATGACCTCAGAATCATTATAGACAGAATTGTTCATGTTTGTCTTTTTTTACGGCTTTCTAGATTTATTTGTAGAAATTAACATAAAAAATAGGCAACATGAGAATCACCTCCCTTCTGTATAATCACTAAGCATTTCATTTGTATATTAAAATACAGAAGAAACGTCTCTTCATTAGCTTAAAAGGACTAGTTTGCATCCCTAATAGAGGGCCTAATCCCTCCCCGCACCGTAGTCATATTTTTTGATCCTGTTTGAACTGTGCCCTGAATTACACGTTTGACAATTTAAAAGATAATTTTGTCCGTCAAGAAAGTTGACGTTTGTTGTAATACAGTAAAGTTACATTTAGTTTTGTGTGAAAAGCGTTGAATGAACTACATCTCTCGTCTCGCACAATATACGTCACCAACATGTTAACGCAGTAATGCTAGCTAACGTTCATTGCTTGTTTGCTGCTAGCTAGGTAACTTGCCATGTTCCATGCAGAAATGTATCCCACCTTAAGTGTTTAATCCAACGACTCTCTGTCCTTTTATCAAATCATCCTCTCATGTAAGTTTTTTGACGTTAACTTCAGTAACTTTAGCTTCAGTCATTGAGAGAAAAAGTTATAACATCACATCTGCGACTTTTGGGTTTGTGGTTTTCGTAATTATGTATTTTCAACAGTTTTACATTAAAAATGCGACTTTCTTGACTTTTAAATGTATTTTTTATATTGACCATCATCATATGTGAAATTCAGAGCACAATTCAAACAGGATCAAAAAAGGAGTTGTCTCTTGCCATTGACTACAGTATTTATTTTTTCCAAAGTAAGGTCCCAGGGTGGTCCAGGAGGACTATCTATTTGCTTTACTAACCTCTGCTGCTCCATGGTCACCACAGTCCTAATAACCAGTTTTTCAAACTCATCTGAAAACTGAAATATAATTTAACTATCAGCATGTAAGGTATGTGTACAATATAGCGTTTAGTCTAAGCTTACCTGATGTTCTCAACAAAAGTAGGTAGTAATGACAATTAATGTTACTTCCTATAAATGTAGCTAACATACAGTTACATAGTGTTGAGAATATTTCTTAGGGGCTTTATTGATGTTACAGGGAAAGGTAAGACAGGTCTAGCTTAGTGTAATGTAGCTGACCCCATAAGTGTTTTCTGACATTCTAGCTTTAGGTATTTCTCTCATGTACTTATTGTAGCTCAGGCGTCAGGCTAGCAGATATCAGTGTTCTCTGGGAATCTTGAAAGTTTGAGTCCTACAAGAATGTTTACAAGAATTCACTGTCACCACAGATTAGAGTACAACACAATAATTCTTCAACACATAGCAGCCGAAAAACTCAACTTACTTTTAGCTTTCCTGAAGCCCAAAGGAGATGATAGATAGCGCTAACCGCCTTCACTTTTCCAGTAGTTGGGGAAACAACAGGCAGACTTTTTATTAACGGACGCACTGTGACCTACACTGTAAATTTACTGCCAGACTGACAATTTACTGCTAAGAAGCTGGCCAAGAAGAGTTGAGTGTTAAAAACATCAATAGTACATTGACATTAATAATCAAAGTGAAATTTTAGTAGCTACTATCCATACTATAATTTAACCTGAAATTCAGATTATTGGATTTTAGACTTTTTAAAGATCTGTGGAAACCCTGCACCATTTCAGTTCGATTAATTATTAAGTAAAAAACAATTCCAACTCAAGCTCCACTTATTAGCTTTTTCAAAGTGTTCATCCACATCTCTCATGGTCTTCTTCAGTGGATGGTTAGTTCAGATTTTATAAGGAGAACAGTTGTCATAACATGACCTAAGTATGCGATTTAACAGCTTGTTGTATTTATAGACAACTTAGCTCAATGAATCTGTTAGATACAGTTGAAAGTAGGTGGAATTACGTTACGTTTATTTGTTGTTGTTTAATTCATCTCATTTAGCTTTTTCTTACAACCCATGGGCTACTCAGACACACATCTTCTTTCAGCCATGAGTCCAAAAACACACGTGTAGGTATACTAAGCCTTCAAATATTTTATACAGTGCACTGGCATACAGTTTTTGCATTTTATTCTCCACATTTCCCAATTTCAATCTGTACAGTGTGTCCTCTCTTTCCCACATTGACATTAAACCAATCCTCACTCAGCCCAGCACAAAAAATAATAAACCCTGAAATAATATCTTAAACTGAAGTAATACTTCAATAGAAATAACCTGGTTCCAGTATTTTGAAAGGAGCAGGCCGAGTTGCCCGAGGCAACACTGTAATGTGTGAGTAAAAGTATATGGGCTGTCAAGTCAGATTTGAGAACAAGCCTCAGTGTGCCTTTGACAGAGAGACATTACCGTTCATAAAAATCACATATAATTTCAGAACAGCCAACAATGTCATTGTCGGCAAAGACTTGTTTTACACCAATTGGGCCTGAATTACATTGTTTGTAGTTTGTCTGCGTGTTTCACTTGTCAGTAAAATCCTAAAAAGATTAATCCAATCATTTGATCAAACATGTATGTATGTAGACACTGAACTGGTGCATGTTTTTTTACTCATTGTGACATTTATTTCCTCTTTTTTTGAACAGTAACATTTCTCAGCTCTTTAGAATCAATAATGTCTTGTTTGTTTGTCATAGTATTATGTGTTTTTCCTTTCACATTTGAGGTGATATGTACTGCCCTATTTTGAGAAAATGTTCACTGTTTAATTTACTGAAGTGCCTCCTGCTGTTTATTTAGAAGCAATAGAGCTAGGGATTTTCCACACAGTCAAGTAAGCATGGTGGACAGAGGAGTGCTGTTGATTGGTCCTGCTGCACTTTTTGTTCCTGGACACTATTTGTTCGCAAGTATTTTATTTTGAATTTTTGACTTTTAGATGTTTAACTATAATTGATATGGTTTTGTTAAGTGAAAACTGAACCGTAGGTAGGATCAGATAGATAAATAGCTTGCTAGCATAACGTTAGCTGGCAGTAGTTAGCACAATGATTTTTGTTTCTTCCAGTTGTGTCTCACAGTATGTGATTCTTCATAAATATGCAAGAAAAGTTACACCTTGAGTTTATTGGAGGACTTCACACACACTAACTTTGAAAAACGTGCAACTCATTGCGAGGACAGTAACGTTACATGAGGACGGTCTTATGATCCCTAAGAGTTTTATTCTGAACTTCCAACCCAGACAGCTCAACTTTGATCTCTTTCCTTCTCTCTTTTCTCAAGTGCTAAATCTGTAGTATTTGCCCTTTTCAGTTTCATAACTTGTTAACTCATATAGTTTGAATAAATGCACAGAAGAATTTACAGTATTAAGTTAAGGAAACAAGCCTGTTGCGTAAGAAAAAACAGAATGATACATTTTCAAAAATGCATTAAACCTCCAAGAGAGCAGCTGGTTTCAACACTCTATATGCTTTCCTAAGTGGAACATTTATTTTGTATTTTAATTGGGACTATTATAACTGAATTAAATCCATGGAGGCTGCTGTCCTGTTTGAATTTCAGCTAGTCCCTGCTACTTCATTGCGTCATAACAAAGGAGGGATGTTGCAATTTGGATCTGCAAACTGCTCTTGGCTTCTAATGGAAGTAATTATCAAAATACCTATGTCAAAACACAAGACAAACCAGCATCAAATAAATATCTATTTCACAAAAAATATCACTGTCTCTGCCTAATGCCATCTTTTCTCTCTTTCTTTACTCAGAGACTAACAGTAAAAGTAACCGTGTTTCAGTCAGAACTCTTGTTTACTTGTACAAAAACAAAAAAAGGAGTCACTCCTTTCAGGCATCAAGTTCTTTTCTTCTCTCCTCATAGCAGAGTTGTCTTTAAACTTTTTATGTGCACATAATCACATATCCATGATTATTGTTAATCTTAGAACAAAAAAGCATATATACTCTATACAACATGTTAAAAATGTATCATATATGTATCGTATGTAACATATTTAAAAAGGCATATACCCTACACTTATCGATAGGCCTAGCCTTACTTTTAAGCAACATTATATAAGATTTGAGTTTTTTTGTGATTTGTTTCCCCTACCATTTCACTGTAATTCACTGCTGTTGGAAATAAGGAAAGCTGTACCATAGACAGTATATAAAAATGGACGTGGCATCACTCCCGGATAACCAAAAACGGGTCGTGGGTGGAGCTGAGGTGACGTGTTGCTGACACCACTCCCACCTAGCTCGATGTAACCAAGGTAGCTCACGCTAAGGAGCTAATGCTAAATGCTACTCTGCGTTAGCAGAGGTAGCTTCTAAACGTTGGTGCTGTACGGTGGAGGTTGGAAACTGCAGCCCTGTTACCAGTTTCTGGGCGTTACCATCTTACAGTCAAGGTAAGACACAGGAAAATATTAAAATAACTCACATATCTGTTATTGACATTGTACTTCACAAGGTTTTAAATGCTTTTTAATTTATAAATGTGGTAATGTTTTTTTTTACAACACTAGATTTTGTTGAGACCAACGTTAACAGTTAACTATGAATCAGTAATTACCTTAAGTTTACTTACATCTGAAACGATCACTTTGAAGCAAATCAAGTAACTCTTTTACATAACGTTAGTTATGAGTTGTTTAATTGGACGTCACCTCAGTATGTTACTTGCAATGAACGTAGAGTCCTTAGTTACCTGATGGAAGCTGTCAAGATGTTTCAAGATGAAAACAAAAAGGGTTTGAAATGCTTTGTGTAATGAATCTAGAATAAATCAAAGATTCACTTTTTGAATTAAATTATGGTAGAAAATTCACTTCTCCACAATATTCTATTTTTAAACAATCATCTATCATCTGTATTTACTTTATATTTTTTATCACCTTAAGAATTTATTATACATTTTCCTCCCAGAGTTCTCTGGATAAGATGTCCCACCTGGTGCCCAGAGAGCTGCAGAGACCTGGGAAGACTCATTGTGCTGATGGGGTGGACTGGTGTGGAAAAGGCCTTCTCTCCTTCTGTTGACTTTGAGTTTTAAATTTTGTCCATATTTGTATCATCTTCAAGTCCATTTAAAAAAATTCATAAATAAATAAAAATATAAATTCTATATTTATATTAGCACTCCCTGTCTTTACTACTTACTGAAAAGCTAGTCGTATACCTGAAAACATGAAACATTAAAACTGAACTCATGCTAATGCTGGGTACACACCAAAGGATTTTTTTACATCTTATAAGATTTTCAAAATGTGATAGACCACAAACATGAGGAGAAAAAATCCTAGATTCAACCGTTTTGCTCCTATAGTATATACACACACAAACAGATTTTCAACCCGAGTCTACACAGTGAACACAGGAAATCTCGCAAAATCTCGTGAGACTTCAGAATAAGCATGGCGGACGATATGCAGGAAGAAATTGCGATGCTAGTGTTTGGAATGATTTTCACAGAAAATTCACAAAAAAAAAAGAAAAGGGTTTGGGTAAAGTCGTGGAGACGGCGGGAACATGGTCTGTACAGAGTGAGCTAGAGGTGAGCAATGGTCACAAAATCACACAGCTATGTTTTTTATAATTGTTGTTCTCAGGTCTCTCTTGGAAAATAAATTGCCTTAATAAATACACTTAAAATACTTGTTTTTATATTTTGATTTTCTTACAGTTCATGACTATTTGATGTTGTTTGAAGATATATGGAATCACATACAACTGTTGATACCGTAGCCTGACCATAACAAATCAGTGAAGCATTAAGGAGGATACATATAATTAGGGTACTTGTCCATAATTCCTTAATTTGTATGATTATTTTGACAGGTAGAGTACAGAGCGGGTTTCAGGGGGCTTCTTCGAATGAATGCAGAGGAGTTCGAATTTATTCTCAATAAAGTGGCCCCACTAATAACCAGACATGACACCAAATTTCCAAGATTGTGAGTGAAACATGTGAAGCCCTGCACCACACTCTTGCCAATGAATATCTGTAGGTAAGCTTATTTAATGTCTAAAAGTCCGCATGACACCAATAAAACTACAGTACAACAAAACAGTTCTTAATATTCATAATATTTAAAGGGATAGTTCACCCAAGAATTGTAATTCTGTCATTATTTACTCACCCTTATGTTGTTCCAAACCTGTATGAGTTTCTTTCTTCTGCTGAACACAGAAGTCAATATTTTAAAGATTGTTGATAACCAGACAGAGGACGGTAGCCATTGACTTCCATAGTATTTTTATCCTACCGTGGAAGTCCATGACTACCGTCCCCTGTCATCAACAGAAGAAAGAAACTCATGCTGGTTTGGAACAACATAAGGGTGAGTAAATAATGACAGAATTTTCATTTTTGGGTGAACTATCCCTTTAAGGGAGTGTTGATGTATTGACCATGAAATGCTGATTGTTCAATACAATTACTTGGATGGAAGTGACTGTTGAATACATGAGCATGCCCAGTCTTTTTTTCTATGTAATTAACTAATATTTACTTTATCTTTCATTCATTACTTTTGGTGATGCAGTGGTCTGGAATCTGAAAACTGTTTGATATTATGTTATCGTTGTTATTTCACTATTATTTCAGACTCCCAGTACAGAAGAGAATTGCTGTAAATTGCAGAAGACTTCCATATAAAGTGGCAGTTTCCCCACTGCATTGGCGCAATTGATGCGAAACATATAAACATTCAGCCACCAGCACATAGTGGAAGCACCTTCCACAATTACAAAGGACGATTCTCTGTGCTGATGATGGAAGTTGTTGATGCCAAGTACCAGTTTCGGTATGTCAGTGTAGGAGCACAGGGCAGAGCATCAGATGCTGGAGTCAGACTTAAAGCAAGCTCTTGACATGGGCCTCCTTAATATCCCTGAAGCCAAACATCTGCCAGGCTCTAATTTAGAAGTCCCCTTCATGTTGCTTGGAGATGATGCATATCCTTTGCGCACTGACCTCATGAAGCCATACCCCTTTCGCCAGTTGGATCATCAGCACAGAGTGTTTAACTACAGACTTTCTCGAGGACGTAGAGTGGTGGAAAACGGGTTCGGTATACTTGCCAACAGGTGGAGAGTGTTCCGCAGAACAATTATGATCAACCCAGACAAGGTGCAGAAGATTGTCTTATCTTGTGTGTGTCTCCACAACTATTTGTGTGAAGTTCGGTCTGACTCCTACACAGCTGATACAGAAGATGCAGAACACAGACTCATAGAGGGTACCTGGAGAGAGGATGGTCTGGGAGCCAAGCTCCCACTTCAACAAGGAAGACCTTGTAACAGCTCCATGGTTGCCAAACAAATTAGAGACAAATTAAAGAGCTACTTTGTTACACCTGCAGGCCAGGTTCCCTGGCAGGAAAACTACATTTAGACTCTTAGCAATAATACAAACTGGAGGAACCTAATTGTTCTGTTTTCTTAGTGTATTGTGCTTTGTGTAACTCTACTATGATTTAAGTGTTAGACATTTTTTGCCTACATTCTAAAAAACAAAACAACACATTTCTAGGAGCTAGGTTGCTGATTTGTCAGGCTGTTTTATGAATCATTCTGAGCTCTGCAAAGATGTTATTTTCTTTTGACACAAAATGATTTTTTTTTTAAAATGTTATTTTGCTGAATGACATTACTGTAGTTTCTTGTGTTACCTAGGCAATAAATTGACACTGAACTGCCTCAACTTTGCAAACATTCATTTATATAAATGATAATAAAAAAAATCTTCCAGTGCTTTGTACCTTGAAATTGTTTTCTGAAATTGACATATATACAATTTTATCCAAACAATTTAAAATCTTGAAATAAAAACAGGCTCAAACTTAAATATATATATATACAAAAACAGTAGAAATACAAGGTTTACACTGGTACACAACATGACTGAACAGTCACAGGTTCATCAAAAAACAGAAATTCTAGTGTTTGTAGTTGTAGTGCTTTTTCTCTGCCACAACAGTGGTTAGTTTAAACCTAAATATGGACAATCAAGCTATCAGAAAACAGACTGGCTGATAATCTAAATATATATGTGCTATGCACAGTCTACTGTGCCCATTCATCACCATTGTTTTCTTGCCAAAAGTTACTCTTGATCATTATTTTGAGGCGGCTGGTACTGATTCTAAAGCACTTGTGTAGAGTAGTATGAGATGGTGGAGACATGTGGTGATGTGCTTGTCTAGGTGTGTATGCGAGAAAAGGGGACGGCTGTGAGGGGGGCATCTGTACTGTGGGGGGTGGAGGATATACAAGTGGCATCTGGTATTGGGTAGATGGCAATACATCAGGGTGATCACACTCCCGAGCCTCATATAAAGCATTCATAATATTTCTCTTAACTCTAGTCTTTATCAGAGTATTTTTGATCAACCTCAACTCCTCAGCCCCAAAGGTGCTGTCACTATCGGCAGCTGGCCTGCTTCTAAGCAGTAGACATTATCTGCAAAACCTTTAGTTTCTCCAATTCAATGGAATCAGTAGATTGGCTTTTCTTTCACTTTTGTGTAAGGTTGGGTGGTGTAGGAGAAGACAGTTCATTATCAGTCTGCAAAGTAGATGGCTGACACACAGTTGCTGACAGCTCCGCATTCATGTCCTCAGACATCTGAGATGCGTCATCATCTGGATCACTGGTGGGGTCATTCACTGCAGCTAGGGCATCTTTAATTGACTGATGAAGCTGTGAAAAGCACATAAGTTATTCAATTACCTATATAGGCCTATGTGATAAATGGATTTTAAAATAAAGCTATTTAACTATAACTATTGAAGAACAACAAAGCTACAGTAATAGCACTTACACTGCTTTCAGAGGCGCGTTGGATGACATATTTCCTCAAAAACATCAGTGACTGCAGCAGCCACTTTTGCTTGCTTGTGAGTGGCTTTTCCCCACTCCCACTGGATTTGGCTTTCAGAAGCTTGGAGTACTGGGTTCTTAAAGTTGTGGCCCTCATCTTTACTTCTTCCACTGTAATTTTTCACCAGAAAATTTAGTTAACTTCTCAGATAAAGGTTGTGGTAATGCACACACACTGCCCCTGTCTCTCTCCCCTTACGAAAATTTACCATGGTTTTACTACAATTAAACAATAAAACATGGATACTGTAGTTAAACCATGATAACCACAAATTAATCATATTTTTGCTAAAAATGAAACATTCTAATTATTTGGTTATACAAATGTTCAATACACCTATTATAAAACCATGGTTAATTTTCCACCTCTCTCTCTCTCACACACACACATATCATGTGTACTGGTACACCTATCCTTATGTATCCTTAATGGTTTTTATACTGAGCTAATTACATTTTCTATCCCCAACCTATCCAACATTCGTGCTGTTGCCACAAATCTACTAGCTGATCCTCCATCTCTGCTGTCCATTTCACCATGTGCTGCGCCATGACTGCGTTTCTTATGCTTCCGTCTTCAATCATCTCGCTTTCTGATTGGATATTGTTTCATTTCATGTGATAATCGTGCGCACGTTTGTCCTCTGGGATCCCCCCACACATTTCTCCAGGATTTCTCCAATTCGCGATCGGGGCGCCTCCGACGTTCTTCGGATCAGGTTCGGACACTCTTAACACACCTCACACCAAGGGAGAATCTGATAAGATAATCTGTAGAACCATCAAGATAATCGGGACATAGCTAGGATTGTCGGAAGGGGGGAAATCAGCCCAAAATCAGCCCGATTATCTTTTGGTGTGTACCCGGCATAAAGAACATCAGTCTAGTATAAGTTGAAAAGTGAAAATACTCCCAAACATGTTTCACATAAAATGTTGAATGCAGTATATTTCTGTGTGTGCAGGAGTATTTTTACTTTCTACCTTATACTTTAAGATAAATAAGGAGCCATACACTCAGTACCCATATACTGTATAACATAACCTGACGTTTCTGAAGAGCGCCTTGTTTGCTGCTCTGATTTAAGTCTAGTTTAAACCCAGAATAATGTGCACACATCCAAACCATCATGTGGTAGCTGCTGAAAAAAATTTTTATCTGCACAGAGTAATTATGAATCCCACTAGGTGGTTTTTATTATGACCTTGCAAATTCTGAGGTCTCAGAGCTGATTGAATGCACTTGTAGGAAATAGGTAATAGTCTATACAATGTAAACCACACAAGACCTTCTAAGAGGTCACAATAAATTACACCACCTACAGGGCTTTAAAACTATTCAGTGTGCAGATAATTCTTTGTTTTTCACAACAGAGTAACTTCTCAGTCAATGTCACATTTGTCTCTTAAAGAAATGTTAAAATTAAACGGTATATAATAATCAACCTTTCATTTTTTACTTTCTACTAACATAAGCAAAATGTATATATCTATAATACATTAATCTATAAATACCATCTTAATATTTTCATTTACAGCTGTTAACTATAATATATTGTTTAGATCACACAATTTACAATTAACAGGGAACTGATGATGAATGAAGAATGTGATTTTATTTTAAGTATAATTAGTCTGATCATTTTTTTAACAAAGTATTCCTAATACATAAGCAATAGTTTAACATATTAAACTCTTCATGGCCACCAGAGCGCCTCGTCAGCAGGTCCGACCACTTTCAGAGCGCTACTCAGAGTGGCTCACTTCCTGCCCGATGGACAAATGGATGGACAGCCTGCTCCGCCGGGGCCACAGGCTGCAGTTCGCCTCCCCCCCTCCCCCCTTGACCGGGGTTGTAGAGACCTTGCTCATCCCCGGCTCAGAGCGCCGCCCTCCAGGCGGAGCTCCTGGAGAAACAGGCCATCTCCAGTGTTCCTCCCGGGCAGGAGAATCGGGGGTCCTGGTCAGGAAGAAGACGGGCGGTATGAGGTCCATCCTGGACCTGTCACTGTTCAACAAGGCGATTATGGTGAGACCTTTTCGCATGTTAACAGTAAAACAGGTGATTGTGTGATTGTGAGTGTGTGCACCAGACCTGAAGGACGCGTACTTTAATGAGTCCGTCATTCCCGGACACAGGAAGTTTCTGCGTTTTTCATTTTAGGGCGCCCAGTACCAATACAACCGCCTGCCCTTTGGTTACTCCCTGGTCCCGCATACTTTTTCCACGTGTGTCGAGACGGCCCTGGAGCCACTGCGGCGGTCTGGCATCAGGGTCCTTTTTTACCTGGACGACCTTCTGCTGCTGGCGCCGTCCTGGGACGAAGCAGACAGTGGTGCAGACAGCCCAGCTAGTTGCACACCTGTCTTACCTGGGCTTCGTGGTGAACTGGGAGAAGAGTGCTCCTCTCCCCTCCCAGAGACTCACCTACCTTGGCCTCCGCCATGTCGTCCCACGAGTGACGGTGGCAGCTCTGTCAGTCATGAGGCGTTTAGTACGGTTAAAACCTACACTGCCGGCATTTCGTCCTGTAAGAGGGCTTCGGGGACAGGACTGTGTTCTCCCACCCCCCGGTGAAGCATTTCCTTAGGGGGGTGCGGAGGCGCAGGCCGGTGACGTGGCCTGTTGCCCCACAACGGGATTTGTCGCTGTTTACGCGTCTTAACCCATAGCCCCGTTTGGGCCTTTGGAGACGGCGGACCTGAGATTCCTTTCGGCTAAGGTCGCCTGGCTCCTGGCTTCCCCCTCTTTGTGCACTACAGGGAGTGGTCCAAGGGACTTCCCCTGTCGGCGCAGCGCCTGTCTCACTGGCTGTGCGATGCCATTTCCCAGGCTTACGTGTCTGCTGGTGAATCTCCCCCCCGGATGGCATCAGAGCACACTCCACGAGAGGAGTCTCCTCCTCAGTGGCGTTGCACGGTGGGATGACAGTGGACGACATCTGCACGGTGGCCTCCTGGTCGTCCCCATGCTTTTTCGTCCGTTTCTACTTGCGGGATGTCTCCCTTTTCCCTCTGACTCACTCAGTACTGAGTGTTTTGGTTGAGTGATTCTCCTTGTGAGTGTGCGGTGCGCCCTCTCCCACGGGACGGTGTGGGGGGGCGGCCGCTGCTTACATGGCCCTGCCTTGTGCGCAGCTATTGCGGTTGCTGTCATGACCACGCCTGCGTCTGTACGGCTGAGGGGACTCCCCACCCAGTTTCCAGACTTACGCATGGGTCGGCCCTCGGTCTCCCATGTCGTGCCATTGGTGCTCGCGTGCACGCTGACACCAATGCCGCGGTTAGCGGGGGACTGGGTGGCTCATTATTTGGCTCTGGGCAGGTGGGTTTGTGCTTGGTGGTACCGTATGGGCCAGTGAGGCGTTGACTCATCCTGCTTCGCCTCTAACCCAATAGTGATAGCCTTAGAGGGCGAAGCCTATATGAAATAGAACGGGGGTTACGTACTGTAACCCGGATTCTATGAGTATCTACTAAGTGTAATAACGTATTGATGACTATAAATGTCCTTAAATATGTACTTTAATCATCCCCAATGATGAACCTCACAAAGAATATTATAACAGTATCGTTTTTAAACAGTAACATTTTCTTCAAAGCATTATCACCCTAATGTTTAACACTAAGGTTAATCAAATACATTTTGGCTTCTCTCTTCTTGCTGACTTGTCTTTGACTCCTTAAAAGCTGTGGGTAGAACACACTAACTCCCGTTAACTTAGCATCGTTAGCAGCTTTGGGCTGCTCGTATCTGGCTAACTAGCGTAACGAGCTAAGCTAACAAGCTTAATAACGTTACCGACAGCAATACCTGCTAAATATTGTTAACACATAGATAAAATACAGGAATTTCACTCACCAACTAGAACACGGACTTCCTGGAGGTTCTCTCTCCAATAAACCGCACAGTCTGCCATTATTCATACGGTATCTGCATGTAGAAATGTTCAAATGGCTCCAACAGGCTGAGCCTCAGAGCTCCGTGTAGCTGAGTGAGGCTAACAGACGGCGGACCGAGTGCAGAAACAGAGGCGCCTGCAGACAAAGCGGCCACGCCCCTAATAATGCAGAACTTTAAGGTTTAATATCATTTAAACAGGTGAGTTATAAAAAAATTCAACCCCCTCACAGTTGTCACGAAGGGCAAAATTAGCGATATGCACTAAAACCATTTTTTTAACCAGGCTGTAAACATGTTTTATTCTGCTGTAAAGTTGGGCTTTTTAACATGGGGGTCAATGGAGACTGACTACCTTCTGCAGCCAGCCTCAAGTGGCCACTCGATGAATTACAGTTTTCAGTTACTTCCTGATTGCATTGGAAGTGAGAGGTAGTGATGGGAAAAGTCACTCTTTTGAAAGACTCGAGTCACCAAATCTCATTCATTAAAATTAACTAATCTTTTTTTGTCATTATGTTCATTTTAACTAGGCTGGTTATTGCCACGTTGCAGCCCTCTAGTGGGCGATTTAAAAAAAAAAAAGTGCAGTTCTCAAACACAGAAGGCTGCCTGGCTTGTTCTAATTGACAAAGTACAATGCAGAAAATCACCTCTTGATCTTTCTCTATCATGGTTCTATAAAGCCCCATGGAGCCACAACCAAATTCAAACCATGTAAAAACCACAGAAATATGTGACAATATTTGATTAAGCCAATACTCCGGCTAAATACGTCAACTTTCACAATCTTTCCTGAGTATACTACCAGACCAGCCATATAAGCCTATATATAATTATAATTACTATCACTATATCTCTAAAGTGCTTATTCATACAGTAGCCTAACGCCTATCCATGAGTAAAATCTATATATTAACATCAGATTTACAGGGAATATATTGAAGTAATAACACACTAGATGAATAAAACACACTCTTATTAAAATTTTACAAATTTAATAATAATCTCAAACACAGCAGGTTGTTCACCAGTCAGGAGCTGTGGAACAACAGCACGGCTCTGTCAATAAATAAAAAGTAAAAGTTATGTTGCGTTCTCTGGGGGACCGGATCAGCTGTTAGCTGTAAACAAACCACAGGGCTAACGCTATGTTACGCTAACGCTGCTATGTGGCTGTGTTTTAATGGTTTAATGTCCGGGTCCGTTTGTTTGTAGAGGAGACGACCTCTGTGGTAATTCAGCTCCCGGTAGAACTCTGTCAGGGCTGTTGGCTGTAAACACTAAAGTTACGGTGCGGCTGTGTTAAAACTATAACTTAGCACAACATAACTGCGCTGTAATAATGTTATGCTTTATTAAATATCACAAAATTATCAAAATAGATATTAGATATATGTCAGTTCAGTGACTGTTACCTGACAACAGACTTGCCTCTCATTCCCCGGTGCTGGCAGTAAGTCAGCCTGCCGAGTGAAGACAGACTCCGAGGAGGACCCGTGTGAGCGCTGAACGATTAGTTCATTCCTGCTCCACAGTAGCCGAGATGTCATGTGACAAATGAACAACTCAAACCCAGAGACCCACAGTTGAGAGTCAAGAACTAATCAATTCTGTTTCCTGTGCTGATGGAGACCTTGCAGCTGCTGTGTAACGAGTGAACGTAAGAGTCCAAGACTATTCACGCATGCGTGAAAATAAACGAATTACTCACTGAGACAACCCGTAACCTTTTTATTCCACAAAGCTCTCACTCTGTTTTTCTCTTCTCTTCTCCATCACCATCATCTTTGGTATCTTCACAGCATCTGCCATTAGTTAAAGTTGTGTTCATAGAATCTGTTGAGTTTGCATGTACTGCACCGGCGCCGCTCTCCACCACCGGCAGCATAATGTTGCTTGAAACTTGGGTGGCAAGCTAGCCAACAAAGCTAGACAGCAACAAACACAAGAGTCGACAACTTTGCACACAGGCAAATATGGCAAGACATGGCAAGCCTGCTAATAAGTTATTACTTCCTAGCCCAACAGCAAGAAAGCCAGCTCCACATCCGTCCTGCATCCTTTCAGCTCTTTTTTAAATTAAATGTACAGTAGAGTAATTCTGATGGCTGTTTTACAGGAAATATTGTTGTTTCTATTGTACACTCGTACCTGTGTTAGATTCAAGTATAGACAGTTTTCCTTTGTTTATGTAGAGTAGAAGGGCTTCTAGCTAGCTAAACCATAAAACTATCCAGAGAAACCAAATCTGCACTTCTAAACACTTTTAGAAGGAGACTGTGGCATAACTGAAGTGTAACTTACCTACACCACTGATATTAATGGATATCAGGTTAGCTTATGAAAGAATTCACTTTTACAACTACAGCGTTTATTGTACAATTTCCCCACTGTTCATATGAGTTGCAGTAAAAGAAGGTAGTGCTCAGCTGTAGAAAAAACTGCAGGCCTCCACTGTACATATGATGTGTAGGGGTTGGACCAACAGACTGTAGAAAACAGGTTGGACCACAGTGCGCGGAGTGGACATAAAATCATGTAGAGCGGCCTAGTGTAAGAGCTGTGAACAAGATAATAATTTTGTAGTAATATTATTGCTTATTTTGAGACAGTGTTGGTGTCAGAGAGAGTTTTGTTGTATTGGATTTAATTCTATTGTAAAGTGTACCTCTATGTTGTAGGTGGGGGTGCGTTATTTCATTTGATCTCTTTTTCTGATCCCAAAATAAGTCTGAGATATTTTGGCATTAGTTTTTTTATTATTATCAATAAGATAATCTACACTTATTACACAATATTATAGTCTCACTTTTACAAACATGCATCTATGATTGTTGCATGCTAAAGTGCACCAGACAGAGCTTTCTGGTGGACATGATTTATGGTTTGAACTTGAAACATGAAGCATTGTGCAAGTGTGCAATTAGGGTTAACTAAAGGTTTCTAAAATAAAATAAGGGCATTATGATACTATGGTACGAAACAGTAAAGAGTGAAGAAAAAGTAACACTAGATAATAAAGGTAGCCTATAAACTTTGAAGTTTAAACTTGCAAGGCTACAGTGGGCTAGCCACACCAAGCTGATGCCCATGGGCATCAATTGACCCTTGGCTAAGCCACGCCCCGTATACAAAGCTGACCAATCGCAGCACAGTATAGGACTCGCTCAAACTGAGGTCCGAAACTTTCATGGATGCGCTCCATTGACTCTAATGCAAAAGGAGTCGTTTGTTAGCTTTTTTTCGCTATATTGTCAAACGCTGTTCCTGGGGCACTTGTAATAATTACAGTCGCTACCCAGAGAGGTTGATTGGAGAAGTACGATTTATTCTCTTTCTAAAACCTAAAATAAATCCATAATATTTTCAGCTGTGGGTTGTTCCTAATGTAATGTTAGTTAGCTAACGCTAGCTAACTTCCTACTGAGTGAAACGTAATAAAGCCCTAACGTTACTCATCTGCATTTTAATGATTGTAATAATGAATAGGGGCCTACCCAGTGTTATGACCCTGGGGTCATATTTTGTTGTTTATCTCTCCTGGCCCTGTCAGCTGTTATCCTCCATTAGAGTGTGTGTGTGAGTGTATGCAGGTACTGGAGAACAGGTGGACACACTGGATTGGTCTGGTTGAGCTGATTGGAGCCTCCTGATTGGGCATCTGGATGACAGCAGCCATCTTAAGCCCTACGGACAGGAACTCTGCCCCTCTCTATGCCATTCCCAACCTGCCTGAGGACTGTGTGCTATGTCTGTGTTTATTGTACATAGTGAACGGTTGTGACTATATTCAACTTAGATTGTAAGTAGTAACGTAGGCCTTCTGATTGTCTTATGACAACCTGGTTTTGTTGGCTTTGCCATTTTTGTTTCTAGGAAGCAATTTCCTTTTGTTGTAGCTATATTGTGTCAGCTACTAGCAGTGAGTAGGAGTGAGAAGCCCTTTCTTTTGTTTGCACCGTTTTCTCCTGTTTTTGGACTTAGAAGCCTAGTTTTAGAGCTTTGTCTTTTCTTTACCTTTTGGGTTTAGGAAAGATTTAGGTTTTTTCTTAGTGTTTTGGTTGTTGTTTTGGGCACTGCTCATCTCCGAGGTATAATAAAAACTGCTAAATTGTATTTGTTGTGTACTGGCCTTGTTTGGGAATGGGAAGAGTGGGAGGCCACACATTTATGTTACCTTCAGGACACCCCTAGACCTTGGGACGTAACACCAGCTTTACAGGAACGGTGTTGACCGTTCATATCGTT
Source organism: Micropterus dolomieu (assembly GCF_021292245.1). NCBI lineage: Eukaryota > Metazoa > Chordata > Actinopteri > Centrarchiformes > Centrarchidae > Micropterus > Micropterus dolomieu. Next base: position 34,341,697 of record NC_060169.1, on the reverse strand, counting down.
GTCTTTTGTCTCAATCGTCGATGGTTCACTTTTACTCTGTGATTGGTAGGCTTTAGCTTCTATCTTAAATTTTTTTCACGTCCGTTTGAGTCAATTTCTAAGCCTGAATACAACCTTCAAATGTATAATGCAACTGCAAAACTGTTTGCTTCTTTCTGAGATCAATTTTTCCAACAAATGTGACAATATTTCTCCGGGGAGTGCAGTAATAGACAGTGGCAGCGCCGACAGTTTGTCGGACTTAGCAACAGTAACTAAGGGGGCGGGGTTTAGCGAAAGGTCAATTGCATATTCCTTTTAAATAACACATTTTTACATGCCAAAGATAAATCATGCTTAATAGCAGTAAAGTAGGCCTATGTTTTCCTGAGAAAATCTCTGTTAAATATCTGGAGTTTACATTTTACTAATCATAGTCCCTTATATCATTGTTTATTCTTGTTTGAACAAAATTACAGACTGACTTTATTTGATAAAAGTCCTCATCACTTCTGAGAACAAAGGTAAGCTAACCTACATAGCTGATCAAAGCTAACTCAGTAACACTCAGAATCATTGAAAAGTGTGTTAATAATTTAAAGCATACATACCTGGTACAGTATTTATCCTTTTTAGTTTGGCTTTGCAATGGTGATATTAGTGACTTTATTTATATAATTTCACTCCTGAATTTCACCCCTGAAAATAAGTAGTTCGAACATGCGACGCGGTATTTTTAGAGCAGCACCTGAAAGCAGCACCAGGCATCCTGTCAATCATCGGTCCGCGTCACCTGACCCGAAGTCCAAGTCACGTGATTGATATTCCATCCTCGCCATTTTGCAATGTGGGAGAGAGGGAGGCCACTTTTTATGACTAACGGATAAAACATAGCAGTTTTATGTGTTGAGGACAAAGAGCCCCGAGCCTTTCCGTGTCAGTGAGTATATGTTTATTAAAATACAGCCACGCATTTCCTCGTCACTCATTTACCGAAAAGATCATTAAAATGCCCTTGTAACGTTACATGCATGTGTGTAACTGCTAGCACTGTGTGAGACTCGTGTGTGTGTGTGTGTGTGTGTGTGTCTGAGTCTGAATAGCTGGCAGCTAACTGTGAAGCTAACTGTGTGTGTCCTGCTGCTTTTTACTCCAGTTTCTTCTTCACGTTAAAGTGTATTTAGAGTCGTAGCAGCGCCAGCATGTCAGCTAAGTTAACATTAGCCCGTAGATTCGGCAAGTGGTTATCCGATGTTTGAGTATGAGTTGGGAGGCTGTGTTCAACTTCATTCTAAAGGTAGTGAATATTTTTAGATCTTGACGTAGCAAGTGCTCATCTGAGACTAGTTAATGCACACGATGGTGTCTACAGAGAAGCTAATCTGAGCACAGTCACATTAAACTTCAGGAAACTATCAAATGCACTACAGAAAGCCTAGACTTTGTCTTTGAAAGTGACAGTTATTTGACCATGAGTTGTTTATTTGGCAGATTTACATTTATTGAGTAAGACAGTGATTGTCCATGATTGTTGAATTATTCTTGGATTCAGTGTTAATAACATTTTTTGAGTGTCGGTGTAGCTTCACTCCACAGATTTCAGAGTTGAGCTGGATAACAGCAAGTAATTGTTGAACGTGGCAACTCTTCTCCAAATGTTTATCCTCCTGTTTTGATAGTCATACAGAAGTGGGAGAAAGAGGAAGGTGAATTGTGGTCTGAAAGTGATAAAGAGGGAAGTGTTGGATTTGCAGAGATGAAAGGAATAAAACCACATGAGTTGTGACCATTTCCCCCCAGCTTGGTTTGTAAACGCATGCACATGGTGCACATTTTTGCCTCTCTATTGACCAGCAGTGGCAGGGCTTTTTCTGAATGAGGTAAGCATTCACACTTATCATTTGGACTGCTTCCATTTTAGTCTAAATAGCCAGTCTCTTCACTAGAACCTCTGTAAATACTGGGGCACAAAGTGTCAGTCTGGTCAGTTATTTCTTTCTGGCTGAAGAAAAAACATTCAACTGATTTCTTGAGGGAGACGACATGTCTTTAAGGAAATGTGACTGATAGAACCAGTGGTCGCTGTTACGCACTTCACTTGAAGTATTCAATTGCTTTTGCTCAGTTTCACTGTGCAAAACTCTCAATGTGAAGAACCACATGGACTTGTTACATTTTAACACAACACACTGTGCCTACATACATAGTGCAAAACAGTAAATCACATACTCAATCCCCCGGAATACAAACATACACTCACTGGCTGCTTTATGAGGTACACCTTGCCAGTACCGGGTTGGACTCCCTTTTGCCTTGAGAACTGCCTTAATTCTTTGTGGCATACTTTCAACAGGGTGTGTTTCAACATTCTATTGACATCATAGCATCACGCAGTTGCTGCAGATTTGTTGGCTGCACATCCATGACTCGAATCTCCCATTCCACCACATCCCAAAGGTGCTCTATGGGATTAAGATCTGGTGACTGTGGAGGCCACTGGAGTCCAGTGAACTCATTGTCATGTTTAAGAAACCAGTTTGAGATGGTTTGAGGTTTGGTACATGGTGCATTATCCTGCTGCAAGTGGCCATCAGAAGATGGTACACTGTGGCCAGAAAGGGATGGTCATGGTCAGCAACAATACTCAGGTAGGCTGTTGTGTTTAAACGATGCTCAGTTGGTACTAAGGGGCCCAAAGTGTGCCGCGAAAATATCCCCCACACCATTACACCACCACCAGCCTGCACTGTTGATACAAGGCAGGATGGATCCATGCTTTCATGTTGTTTACGCCAAATTCTGACCCTACCATCTGAATGTCGCAGCTGAAATCAAGACTCATCAGACCGGGAAACGTTTTTCCAATCTTCTATTTATATCCAATTTTGGTGAGCCTGTGAGAATTGTAGCCTCACTTTCCTGTTCTTAGCTGAGGGGAGGGGCACCCGGTGTGGTCTTCTGCTGCTGTAGCCCATCTGCTTCAAGGTTCGACGTGTTGTGCGTTCAGAGATGGTATTCTGCATACCTTGGTTGTAAAAAGTGGTTATTTGAGTTATTGTTGCCTTTCTGTCATCTCAAACCAGTCTGCCCATTCTCCTCTGACATCAACAAAGCATTTTCGTCCACACAACTGCCGCTGACTGGACATTCTCTGTAAACACTAGACATGGTCCCAGCAGAACAGCAGTTTCTGAAATACTCCACCAGCAACCATGCCACGTTCAATGTCACTTAAATCCCCTTTTCTTCCCCATTCTGATGCTCGGATTGAATTTCAGCAAGTTGTCTTGACCACATCTACATGCCTAAATGCATTGAGTTGCTGCCATGTGATTGGCTGTTTAGCTATTTGTGTTAACAAGCAATTGAACAGGTGTAGCTAATAAAGTGGCCGATGAGTATCAACCCAAGTTTCAATGCTTATTTCTAAGCACTGAGTTCTCTGAACAAGCAAGTTGTGTTTGCAACCTCTTCTCCTCCATTTTAACATCATTACCTTGGTGGTCAGTACGGCATCATAAACAGTGTAAAACAGAACAAAAACTCAATCATGTCAAGTATGAATGAATGATGTACTGCAGTGTTCTCTAGACCACATTATTTATATCACAATAATGAAGCATATTCAAAAAATAACATGTAGATTTCAAAAGTAACTTTTACTCTTTGCAAATTATAACCTTGTACTGTAAATCACCACAAAAAATGTATTTACCACATCCATAATTTCATTTTCTGGAATGTGAAGACTGCTTTTGTCAGATTTATATCTTTTGTACATTATGTTATATTATTATACAGTATTTTTAAAGGAAAAAAAAAGAATATACTAGAAAATGTAGACAGATAATCTATACTGAGAGTGGTTCCCTAGATTTTACTCTTAAATAGTAGTGGGTGTTGTGCCTCTGAGAAAAAAATCATTAGTAAGCTCATGGCTGAGCAGGTAGACTGTCAGTGGTAATGCCACTCTTGTTATCCTACATTGAAAAAAATTCTAATCGTTTGATTGTGTGTGAGTTTAAGTGTCCAACGCTGTTTTACACGCACCCTGACATTCTGCGGGGGCATTTACATATTGTATTACAACAATATCTGTATCCAGATTATTGGTAACCAGCCAGTTTACACACTAATTTCTTTTTTCCCCTGCTGTCTGCCAGGTCATGGAGGAGATCAGCAATGTAGCTGTACTCATCACACATTCCTCCACAGCCTCCTCTTCCTCCTCCACTCCATCAGCACTGGGCTCCCTCTCTCAAACCCAAACCCAGCAAGCGATAGTGGAGGACACCTCCCAGAGTTTTCAGCAGAAACAAGCTGCTGACTCTCTCATCCAGGTCATTGAGAAGCTCAGCAAAATTGTGGAGAAGCAGCCCCAGCGCCGCAGCACCTTGGTGGGACAGAAAAGAGCACTCCAACAGGCCTCTTTTGCTGGGGGAGGAGGAGGTGAGGAGGGGACGGGGGCCAGCAGAGGAGGCCCTCTCTATAAGAAAATTAAGAGGAACAGTAAGGGGCAGGAAAGCGCAGAGGAAGTGAGATTAGGTGGCAGCACGGCTGATGGCGCTCTTTCCTCACCTGTGTCAGGTGACAGTAACAACAACATCACCTCTGTGGTAATGGAGGTACCCGGCAACCCCAACAGCGGCCAACACAAGCGGACAGTGACGTGCTATCAGTGCAGCCTGTGCCCATATGTCTCCCAAACGCTGCCTCTGCTGAAAGAGCACCTGAAGCAACACAATGAGCAAAACACTGACCTCATCCTCATGTGCTCCAAGTGTCGCTTTACCTCCAGAGACCAGGGGCAGCTGGAGGCACATGTCAGGCTGCACTTCGACAACGGTGGAAACCTGAAGAAGAATTCCACTCTGTCGGATGCTTGTAGTGAAGTCATGGAAGAGGTTGTAAGACAGCAGGATGGGGACTGGACTGGGAGCAGCGGCAGTAGAGGAACAGAGGTGATCAAGAGCTCAGTGGACGGTTCCAAGGAGCTACCACAGAAGACAAAATGGTATAGCTATGAAGAGTATGGATTGTACCGCTGCCTGATCTGCAGCTATGTGTGCAGCCAGCAGCGAATGCTCAAGACCCATGCCTGGAAGCACGCAGGCCTGGTCGACTGCTCTTACCCCATCTTCGAGGAAGAAGATGGGGCTTCCGCAAGGAGAGAGGCACAGGCTGCAGCTAACACTGCCGCAACCAGAGAGGAAGTAGTTGTTCTGTCTCCAGTTCTTCAAGATAAAAGTCTGCAAAAGCTGCCCACTGCCTTCAAGCTGCAGCTGTATGCTGCTCCATTGGCTGTTGAGAACAAACAGGATGTGAATCATCCGGTTTCTCATCTCAATCTAAGTCCAAAAGCAGCAGAGGAAGAGCAGGAAAGTGTGTACCCTATCAAAGACCTGACCTCCGAGGAGCCCATGGTGGAGGTGCAGGTGACGACGGAGGCGGAGTCTGAGGTGGAGATTGATAGTCACCATGACAGCACCTCTGTCACAGACAGCTTACTGTCATCAGCTCAGAAGATTATCAACAGCAGTCCCAACAGTGCCGGCCATATCAACGTGATCGTAGAACGCCTGCCTTCAGCTGAGGATTCAGTCATGGCGACTAATCCACTTCTTCTCAGCACAGACGTGGACAGGGACAAGATCCTGCTGGATGCAGAGGAGGAAGAGCGTGACCATGTGGGTACTACAAAGGAGGAGTTGGTCCCTGGCTGCAGTGCGGGAAGCACAACTGACAGCCAGCTAGTAGGAGCTGATATCCAATCATCTGTCGCTATAAGTAGCGACCCTCCACGGGATGAAAACATTCCCCCATCTGGTCGCAAGAGGACACATTCTGAGTCTCTCCGTCTGCACTCTCTGGCTGCTGAGGCCCTGGTAGCTATGCCTATGAGGACCCCCGAGCTCTCCACCTCCAAAGTAACACTGAAGACCAGTACAGCCCAGGCACAGAGCCCAAACACGGGCGAGAAACTCGTAGAGGTGGCTACAGCTGGACAGAAGGCTTCTGATGTAGCGACAACAGCAGCTCTGTTGGATTTGGAGCTTCATAGCAAGGACAGAGAGGAAGATTTGGGGTCCCTGGGCCTTGGGGAGGAAGACGAGGAGGGCCCTTCCACTAAAGCCGGCATCAGCCTGTCACTGCTCACCGTCATTGAAAGACTCAGAGAGCGCTCGGACCAGAATGCGTCAGATGAGGATATCTTGAAGGAGCTTCAGGACAACGCGCAGTTCCAAAACGGAGCCGTGGCCGGTGTGGTCGCAGGAAACGGCGCTGGGAGTTACATGTGTAGCATCCCAGGAATGGACGGGTTGGTCGCCTCTCCTGATGGCGGTCTGGTGGACTACATCCCCGGCACTGAAAGGCCATACCGGTGCCGCCTTTGTCGCTACAGCAGCGGCAATAAGGGCTACATTAAGCAGCATCTACGGGTGCACAGGCAGAGGCAGCCGTATCAGTGTCCCATCTGTGAACACATTGCCTCAGACAGTAAGGACCTGGAGTGCCATATGATCCACCACTGCAAGACCAGGATGTACCAATGTAAGCTGTGCCCAAATGCCTTCCACTACAAGGTGAGGAGATGTCAGTGCGCACATGAAACATTTTAATCCTGGTATTTTCAGGGGTGGAAGTTGTTGTTGTTTCTTTTTTTTTTTTTTTTTTTTTTTTTTTTTTTTTTTTTTTTTACTTTAAAAAAAAAAAGGGGAAAAAAAGTAGTTTGACTTAAGTTTATTGCAAAAATTGTACTACATTTCAAGACTCATACCCTTACAGAGTAAGAACAAAAGTCACATGAAAAAGTCATGATAAAGTGTGTAAGAATGGAACAAATGAAGTGAGCCAAATCAGCAGAGAAGAAGCTGCTGCTGTGTCTGCGGCCACAGGAGGGCAGAGCTCCAGAGAGGTGTCACTGTGCACTCAGCTGGTGCTCTGGAGAAGACAATGAGAAGGACTTTGATAATAGTAGTGTTGTTTTTAGTTTTTTCACCAAGGTAAAGAAGTAATTTCTCAGTGAAAAACCATTCAGACATCTGGTTATTTTATCCAGGAAAGGTTTCCATCCAAATCAGTTTTTAGAAAATGTAATATGTTGTAATACACAGTGACATCGCAATATCTTACATATTAGAGCTGCAGCGATTAGTCAAATGGACAGAACATTGATAAATTTGGTTATTTTCCAAGTTACAGTACCAAACATTCTCTAGTTCCACCTTCTCACATATGAGGATTTAATACTTTTCTCTTTCATAGCCTATATGACTCTTGGACATCTTTATGGCCATTTTTTTTACTATTTTCTGACATTTTATGGACAAATGGATTAATTGAGAAATCGACAGATTAATCAGTAATATAGTAGATAACAATTAAATTACCTGTGTGGAGTGATGGACCTTGAAAGTTGGCACTGCAGTGAAGGTTTGCTTTGGTTTGATGATACAGGCAAAGGAGAAAACTATTGATTCCACTCCTATTGTGGGACTCCAGTGCCGATTTGCAGCAGAGGTTATTCATCAAGTTCCTCATATTGTCCAACCAATTTGGGATATAGGCCAAGAAGGTTTATAATAATGAAGGTTAAAGGCTGGTCCACTACTTTGATATCTGCTCCAGAGATTGCATTAGTGAGTTATAGGGGGTGTTGAAATTAAACGGTGCATCACTGAAGATCACTGCAGGTCATGTCCAGTTGTTTTTGTAGAAATTATATTTTGTGTGTGTGTGTTTTCCTTCCATAGAGTCAGTTAAGAAATCATGAAAGGGAGCACAGCAGTGACGTGGCAGCCCTCACAGCAGTCACTGAAACCGTGGCCATGGTGGAAGATGCAGAGCCAGTAACAGTTGAAGGTAAGATGTGTTTTTATGGCCTCATTATGTGAAAGCCCTGAGAGGCAGGTAAGAAATGAAACATTCCAGTGATTGTATTTTCTAAATCTGATCTAAATAATTATTCTCCAATACTTACGACAGGTGAAAGAAAAGAAAGTAATGTTGCATAACTTAATGCATAGGGGTGTAACGCTTCTCCAAATCCACGGTTCAGTTCATTTTTGAACCACAATTCAAAACACAGGAGAGAAGAGACCTGCCTCTAAAAAATGGATCACCAGATTTGTTTTACTCACTTGCCACTTAGGGCTTCCGTAGTTTGGATAGGAAGATGGATGGATGTTTAAATGGCTACCTGACACTCATCCTCCCTTATCAGAGCTTTCTCTCCACGCCACTGTTCTTTGGCTGCCACCATATGATTTTTGCCAGAGTTTTCAGAAAGTTGTGTATTTTCATTTGTCCTCCATTACAGAATGTGGTATGCAGAAGATGTATAAGTGCGATGTGTGTGACTACACCAGCTCTACATATGTTGGGGTGAGGAACCACCGGCGGATTCATAACTCTGACAAGCCTTATCGGTGAGTTGTAGAAATGCACCACTATCACTTAAATACAAATGCAAATACCACTCACTGACCAATTTGTATAATTAAGGTCCTGAAGGATGTCTTGAAATGACTGAACTTAGGATTAAACTAAAGCCCTTTAAAGGTCTTACATGTTCTCGCAGCAACTCATAGCTAGGAGGAAATGTAGTGTAGAGTTCAGGAACATTTTGAATTTGTTAGTTACAGGAAACTTGATAGATGGGTTGATAGAATTGTGGTCCGTCTGCTGATCTCTGTGCTGTTCAGACTGCACGACTTGCTGTCTTGTAACGGGCGTCTTGAAGTTGTTGGCGTTCACACTACGTGACTGATCGTCAACAGGGAGTAACGCACATCACGAGCGGACCCGATGACTGGTGTCCAAACCACGTTTTGTCAAGATAACACATGTGAAAAAGGAGTGATTTATTATTAATATAAAGATAAACATTAAAAGACAAAGAAATACGGGTGAAAGAATGGATTAGCATACGAGCCACGGCACCAGCTCCTGACTTAAAGTTCAGTTCAATTTGTGTCCATCTCCTTTAAATTTACACTGCACACAAAAATCCTTTTTTTCTGTCACTTGGAAGAAGCTCTGTGGAAGTTTTTATGGAGAAACATTCTTCAGATGTACATGTTTCACCTGTAATGGATGAACAGATGTCAAGAAGTCGCCTCATGTCAACAGGTGGGACCTGGACCTACCCAAACAGACCACACAGGCCCAAACCCAGCAGTTTGTTAAAGAAACAACATAGAAGCAATTCACTGCAATTGGTTTCTAAGAGTGGATGGCATGACAGCATTCAAAGTTAAAACATACCAAAGTACAAAGTCCCAATTTCTTGTATTGTAAAGTACTGACAAAGTAAAACACAGAGATTGATATACAAAACACATTTTACCAACTAGATGTTGACTCCCTGAATGTTGTACATAGCCTTTTTTGAACTTCTATTCTCTTATTTTATTAGTACTTAGAATCTGTGTATTTTAATAACAAACTGAAATCAACCCTGAATCTGAGTCGTCCGTGCACCGCTGTTTTTAATCAAATTCTGGATCGGGTGCAGGAGAATTAAACTATCTAAGTTATTGAGTTACCATGTAAAAACCATGTAACGTTTATGAACACAATGCATAACTTACAAGTTTAAGTGCACATGTTTAATAAATTATGAAGTACATTTGTGAAAACTGTCCATGTCCTTGTTTAAATCATGTAATGTCTAATGTTCACCCTGATGCCTTTCAGCGCCAGTTGTTTGACTGAGCAAACCTGAAATCAGTTTCAGTGGTGTTTAAAAAGATGTTGCAGGTTATTGATCGCCTGATTTTCAATGAGGAAAAAGAAGATATTAAACATGCCATTATTTTTTTGTGATTAAATTGATCTTAATAGTAGGGGTACCTTGCTCTGTTTGGGACTGTGAGCTGCACTGGAAGTTAACGTGTGTGGATTTGTGGTGAGATCAAAAGTTTTTCATTTACTTTCGGTTTCACGTGCAACATGCAGTCCCAAACTGCGTCGGTCAAACGGTCTAAAGGGGACAACGTTACTACCAGCAGATCAAAAACGTAATGCCCAGCAGAGTATTGGGCAGGTAGGCCTCTCATCAAATGATAACGTTAGTCTGGTAATATTCTGCCTTTTTTCTGAACATGTCAGAGAACACCGGTATGTGGGAGAGATTCTGAATGTGCTGAAGTTTTTGACCATGAGCAGAAAATCTGCTGAAACACAGGAGCTATTAAAGTCCAGGAGTTTATAACTGAATTAAAATTAATTCAATTCTCATTGAGGTGAAAAGGTGCCATAGTCACATTTAAAGATTTTCCTTCCCCAAAGATACATAGAGGAGGGAAGACTAAATCATGACTCAGCACGGATGATATTAAATAAGTTGATCTACAGGAGAAACAGATCTGAGAGCTGCACTGACTTAGATTCAGTTATAGGTAGGTTATAGATTGTGAATTGTCACCTGCCTCCTGAATTTTGTGTTTCTCTTTATATAACTAAAGTAAAAAATCACCATAAGCTGGTGCATAAAAAATAATCAGAATGCAGGAAATATAAATAAATATGCATATATTCAGTATTAAATATTTCTTTAAAAATAGTTTTAAAATCTTGTCTCGTCTAGTGGGTTAAGTACAGTTTATGGTCTCGTCGCACCACTACTTAATAGTAATAATGGTTTAAAAAAATCATTTAAAATGTCATATGAGAAAGGTTCATATTTATTTTATTTAACAAAATCCTCAATCTTGGTCTCCAGGTGCTGTAGATATTATACAGTATATTCTACTTAGCATTGTGGGGTCATTTTGTTCTTTTATAGTATCCATGCTCAGGAAGTAGCGGCAGGAAAAGGAAAATAGCCAATTAATTTAGTCTCAATCTGACGCTTGCTTCTTTGACGAGTACACACACAAACCACAAAATCAAGTTCTTTCATAAATGAAAGATTTATTAAAAGTTATTGAATACAGAGAAAACAATTAATGATTTAATGAAAACCAGTGTGTACCAGGTAAAGTATCAGACGATGGGAAGATGTCTTACTTTATGGAGACAGTGGAGGAACCTTAACATTATCAGTGAAATCACTTTAGTAATGCACCATTCAGCAGAGTGGTTTATGAGGAAGCTCCAGTGAAATACTTACGTCTAATCTGGAGTGAGACTCCTGACGCTAACTAGTTTTGGGAATTTGTGGCATCAACCTCAAATATCACAAGAAAAAAGGGAGAAGCAGGTAGATTGTCCTGCGTGGGCCATGCAATGTCCCACATGGCAGCCTTCTTGTAGAGCTCTCAGTAGCTCATTTCTGGGCACTATTGATTTCATGCAGCGACTCAGCTTGATCTCACAGTGCTGTAGCTGATCTGAATGTGCCACACACGTTTTATAGAAGCCTGGTAAAATCGCACATTCCTGTGATTTTGAATATCCTGTCTTCCCTTCGCCCCTGTGAGAGGGATGAAAAGAGGATGGGTGACAGGCAGCCCAGACCCACACACACATGCACTCAAATAAATTAATGATAAGACGATTAATCGAGCCGGGATATCTGGCATTTTGAGATGACCCTTTTTTTTAAACATTAACATGTTTCCCCCATCCTTAAATGAAAGCAAATATATCGTTTGACGATAAAAAACAGTCTGTTGTTTACAATTATGCTCTATTTATTTCATTATGTCGCAAATTCCACTCTTGACCATAATATTTTTGCTAAGTTAGTTTGGATCTGTTGAATATCCAACATAACTGTTGGAAATTCCAACAGTATCTCATGATATTTCATTGAATTTACAAAAAAATCTGTATCGGGATATGCATCATTATTGAGACATGAATTGACCTATATCGGGAGATTTTAGTCACTACCGCACAACCCTAGCAAATCCATCCATCCTCAACCGCTTATCCTGCGTACATCGTCGCGGGGGGGCTGTAGCCAATCCCAGCTTACATCGGGCGAAAGGTGGGGTGCACCCTGGACAGGTCACCAGTCCATTGCGGGGCCACACACAGACAAACAACCACTACACTAGCAAATCTAATCTAGTAAATTGTGAGCCTATACTACTAATTTTAGAAATGACATGCCATTTAGCTGTAATGGCAGCACATTCATAAACCAGACACCAATCTCTATTTTTGGAGACTGATTGCATATTTATCTGTTACAAACTGGATGTCAACATTACAGACTAATGTATCAATTATTTTGCCATAAGAGACGTCTTTAGAATCTAAGCTTCTGCAATTCTTTATTTTTTCCAACATAAAACTGGGAAAACTTTTAATATGTGGTAAAAATGTTGTGAGCACTAGGTTTAAGTCAACATAATATTTATTAGAGTTCAGTTCCTTTTCAGTGTTTCCGTTGTGTCCTGTGTGGTAGTGTTTACTGGTCAGTAAATATTACATTTTCAGTTTTCACCTCCTGTTTCAGACAGAGTGACCTAACCAAACGGATGCCACACACTGAGGTCTTTATGTGCTGGTTCCCATGCCGGTGACTGACTTTTAAGATCGGCATGAGCTGTACTACTTGGAAAGGTCCATTAGATGGCAGTACATGCGCAGTAATGCTGGGCCACTGTGTAGGCACAGTCCTCACACAGTCCTCACTGCCCCCCCCCCCCCCCCCCCCCCCCCCCCCCCCAACTCTGTATTAGCACTCATCCTTTATGTGAACACAAAGCTGCCGTGAGGTGTGAACACATACAGGTTTTTCTGTCAGCTTTCATAACAGTATGCTGTCGCCTGTGCTCTAAGGTCAAATGTACACAACACACAAACATAGCAGGATTTCTTTCTGCTCTTAGAAAAGGTCATAGAATCTAATTGCTGTTTCTAGCCAGAATGGTCAGTCGCCTTGTGAGCCAATGGTATGAGGACAAAAGTAGAGTTCGGAAATATAGCATCAATACTCCCAACAAGCACATTCCAAAAATTCAAACTTGGGCAGTAAATCAAGTCTCATGGCTGAAAGTCACTCAGTGATATGTACACAGAATGTGCAAGTGCTGCTGTTAGTGTGTGTACATACTTGTTGTGCCATCGACCGCGTGCTTTCACAGGGACAGATGACTTTATACTTTTAAATGACATGTTGACATGTAAAGATCCTCTTTTTTTGCCTTTGCACATGAAGTGAGTGGATCAAACTTGACATTGGGGTCTAGTTATATGGTAATAAAGGCCTACACATTTACAACATAGTAATGGTAAAAGAAACATTTCAATCTGAATGGGATGTCAGATCTGGTGCAGTGTGGCCTGTAGGTGTTAGGACCATATTACAGTTTGTGATGTTTTGGCTCCAGCACATCGGGTCTGGAATTGCTGAAAGACTGAAACTGTTTTACTCCCAGTGCGGGTGTAAACACCTTCAAAATAAAGCTGAAGGTTAGCACTTCACCCTCATAGTCATTCGTGGTGAAAGGAGAGAGAGTTGGTTACATCAGAGCCAAAGTAGCTCATTTTAAAATTTATTTAACCCTTTCTTCTCCTTCTCCTGCTTCTTCTTCTGCTTCTGCTGATCCGATCCAAAACTCAAACCCATAGAATGATCCGGACCGTGACTTTTGTGATCTGTTGTACCCCTAATAGTCATTGTTTAATTTCAGATTGTGCTATTGTGCTGGAGTACAGAGCCATCGTGAATAAAAATGTGTCCAAGTCTTTGCAGACTGCACTGTATTTACAAGTTGTAAAAACATTTTGCCACATCATGTACAGCCTCTCTAGTCTATGACAGTGTACTACCAAAAAATGTGCTCCAGTGTTTCAAATTCGACCACCAGCTGTGAGAAGCATGTAAAGTTACACAGCCTCCCGCTAAAACAGGGCTGAACATTGTTTTAAAAAAAATATCTAAGTGTGAATTTTTTTTTTTTTGACTGATATTGCAGTTGCGATGTTATTATTTTATGAATTTTGATACTAGACGGAATAATAATTTTTACATAATCTCACTTTTTCCCATCTGAAGTTTTCATGTTGTGCCCAAGTCAGGAAAAATTTAAAGAGCTTTACTTTTCAGTGATTCTGTCATTTTTAATATCATGGATAATGTTATGGACCATTCTCATGGTGTGTTTAATGTTGGAATATATGGAATTGTCCTTATGTTCTGGACTATTAATATTTCATTAATGTGTTATTCTCAAGAAATCCAGTGTGTGATTGAAAAGCAATATGCTTTAATGCTTTTAATATATTTTCCAGCTATCACACCACAAGCCACAGGCTTAAACGTACATGCAGTGTATTTGTTGTGATAGCGTAGCATAGATTTCTCCCACGGAGTTGTTGTAGTAACTGTTATGGTAGAAGATAAAATATATAATTTGACCCAAAACATTCAGGGGAAGGGGACAGAACATGTATAAAAAGCTAACTTATAAAAAGCTAATTACAATAAAATAGAATGTATTTAAATTTTTTATTTAAAAGTATTCCACAATCCCATTTGGTGTGAAATAAAAGTATCTAAACAATTACTCTGTATTGAAACAATGTGCTGTAAGACTCTTAGAAGAAGTTTTTTTTATATATAAATGTCTTGTCTTTGGTTGGTCAAGTCTGACTTTTTAATATTTTGGCCTCAGTAAACCTCACATTATAAAGTGCAACTCTTTGTTTGGTCTGTTTCTTTTATTTTAATGCAGTGCAAATGGCCATGAGTTGAGTGTAGCCTCTGTCTGCAGACCTTGTACGGTTTTTGCCTCTAAGCAACTAAAAAGCGAGTTTCATCTTCCAACCCCAACAGCCAAAGTGCAACCAAGTAAAAAACACTGTGATTTATTCCTTTTCTTAAAGTGGCCATTTCCTCTCTGTTTTGCTGTAAATCCCTTATCTCCCTTCAGGCTACAAGTGTAAAGAAGCAACACGATGACCTCAAAGAGCAGCTTGTTAAACCAGCCGCTCTATCTCCATGTTCTCTCATATCTCGTCTCTCCTCTCTCCATCTGCCAGGTGTTGCAGCTGTGATTTTGCCACCACCAACATGAACAGTTTAAAGAGCCACATGAGGAGGCACCCTCAGGAGCACCAGGCCGTGCAGCTGCTAGAGCAGTACAGGTGAGAAATATCAAACACGCATCCACTGCACAGAGAGGGATGATAAGAATGACCTCTGGTCCTCTGAGGTGAGAATAAAGAGCTATACCTGGCAAAAACAAGCTGGGTTTATCAGAGTCTGTGTGGCTCTGAACCTGTGTGTGATTACATGTGTGCTCTCTCATGGTGCCAAGAGCCTGGAGACATGAGAAATGGGCTTCTGATTGCAAGGTTAGTGGTTGGTGGGTGGAGAAAGTGAAGGGGCGTGAATACTCAGTCCTCCTCTAAAATGTTAAATATCTGCAACCCTAAGTGAGGCACTGATTGCTGATTACTACTTCACTGAATGCTTGTGCTGTATTAAACTGTCATCAGTACCTGCACAGCTGGAATGCCCAACATCTCTATACAGCAGAAGTAGCACAGACAATGCAGTTAATTTTCTGTTAAAGGGGCACTGAAGTTGGTTATTACTGTACTTTTTTGGTGGGGGGGATGAGAGAGATTTTTAAGAAGAGTGGTCAATATGGAAGCAGCAGAGGATGAGAGATGCTTTTAGTCAATTTCACATCTGTAACTCGGTTTATTTGGTCTGGACCTAGCAAAAGCAGTGACGTGTGAGCGGAGCGTGACTGCGTGACATTTGGATGGAGCGCAGAGCAGATTTTTTTTTTAAATGTTGGAATATTATGGGATCTCCTGCACAGGAACCACTCAAATGTAGTTTTGGCTGCTCAGTCCTTTTGGGTGGAGGCTAGTGTTTAAGCTCAAAACATTTTTCTCATCAGCTCTACATGGACCCACATAAAGAACACTGACGTAAGGGTCTGTTTTCCTTCTACTGCGAATGCGTGGAAGTGGTGATGCATGCGCAGTATAAGTATAATCAGTTGGGAAAACGCTTTTTAAACCTTATTTTGGGGCAAAGTTGTCGAACTTTGAAACAGCTGCCCGGAGAAGTTGGCAACATGGCTGCCGAGTAGCATGACTTGCCTATAAGGACTTTGCTGACACTGAGTCATGCTACACTGTACTGAATCTAAAGTGTTTGTGTATGCTCTAGTGAAAACAAAACAGTTCACTGAGAAATAACAGAGATACAGTTGGCCTATGTCATGAATAATAATGAAAAAAGTAGAAAGATTTTTTTCCCTCTAGTATTTAGCAGCAGGGTGATAAGGTAAAGGTACTTTATTTGTTACATACACATACATGTAGCAAAGTTCATTCTCTGCATTTAACCCATCCCTGAAGGGAGAAGTGGGCAGCCATGTACAGCGGCCGGGCAACTACTCCAGATTGAATTCAAAGTCTGGTCAAACGGCACTGACTGGAGAATCTAGCTAACATGTTTTTGATGGTGGGGGGACACCATGTAAATGCTCCGTACTTGTATAGAGCCTTTCTAGTCTTTTCGACCACTCAAAGCGCTTTTACACTACATCTGCATTCACCAGTCACACACATTCATACACTGGCGCAACAGCCACCAGGGGCAATTCGGGGTTCAGTATCTTGCCCAAGGACACTTCGACAAGCAAACAGGGGGATTAAACCGCCGACCTTCTGATTAACAGCCAACCCGCTCTACCTCCTGAGCCGCAGCCGCGCCGTCATGGAGTTCGAACCCGGGAGCTTCTTGCTGTGAGGCCATAGTGCTATCCAGTAGGCCACCGTGCTGCCGGTAGTTGCTGTGTGGTCTTTGTGTTTCACTCACATATGTATTACACAAGCTTTTAGTTCCTTTTCACTTTCTGATGTATCAGGGGAAATCCCCGCACCACACATGCTGACGCGTGTGTGAACCTGAATTCATTGCCAGCCTTGTCTCTTTGTGGTGACTGATTGTCCTTAAAGTTAAATTTCTGACTCTTTGAGCATTCAAGATGGAAGCACGCAAAGTGAACTGGATGAGCATCATTTTTAAGTGCATGCATGCTTTGGATTTCTAAGCACACTCTGATGCTGTGTTAAACATCAAACCGCCTGTCCAAAAGTGTTGTTTGTCGAGTAGCGTCAAGAAGCAGCTATGTCTGGGCAGCTGGTACATCCAGACTAAACGGGTCTAATCAGATGTTAAAGACAATGAAAACTAAGCATGCTTTTTAAAGTGGGCAAAATCCTTTGCCAGGATTTTGGATTCTGCTGTGTGATCACACACCAGCCTGAAGCAATATTTTAAATATGCATGTCAGCACTAGCAGGTTGAGAACTTGATTTTCTGTTCATCTTATAACAACATGGGTTGTTTTATGAGTTACCTGATCTTGTCCAGTTGGCCATCATGGCTGAAGTGTGCTCAGGTTCTCACCCTAAATCATATCTGCAACTTGAAGCATTTTAATTGTCCATAAAGACATGATCTATAATTCTTGTCATTTTGACAAATGACTTCACCAGTATGCTTTAAATCCTATTTCCTCTCTCCACTCTTGGTCTCTCTCTCATGAGCGCAGTGTACCCTGTGGAGTCTTGAGTCGGGATGAATCCTCTTGATAGATATTAGGAGGAGGATTGGTAGAACCTCACTATGCACATTACATCAACCTTGACTTGATCCGCTCTCACTCTGTTGGTGCTTATCTTCTCTCCTTTGTTTCTCTTATTTTCCTCTCTCTCCCCTTTTCTCTTGCAGGTGCTCTTTATGCGGCTATGTATGCAGTCATCCCCCATCACTTAAATCCCACATGTGGAAGCATGCCGGAGATCAGAATTACAACTATGAGCAAGTTAATAAAGCCATTAACGAGGCCATTTCCCAGAGCAGCCGGTAAGTACAGAGCTATCTGTGCTTTCAGTTTCTTTCAGGTGTCATTTCTGTACAATACTGTTCTGTGTAAATGTGCATATCTACAGTATAATTCCACTGGCATACTGGAAAACTCTTTGTAATATTTACAATCTAACTACAAGGGCTTCAGTGGTCTTAAAGGGGCTATATGTTAAGTTTTTGATTTTAATCAATCAAATTATATTTTGCCTTATTGTCAATGGGCTCAAAGCTCTCTTAGAAATGAAGCATGCCTATTTTCTCTGTTGCTTGCATCAGACACTATTCTGCTGTTAATGTGAGGTCTCCGGGTCAGATTCAGCCCTGTGCGCACTCCCGAGCCTCTCTCACACTACAGCGACAACACGACAGCTAACGACATGCAGTCTAACACCATAAAACACCTGGCTCACAGCAAAACACAAGCTCCACGTAAGGATACGGAAGGAAGGTTTATGTGCAGAAGCCCATCAGACCAAACAGGTTCCGATGATGTCGAGTAAGAACAAAGTGAGCATTAGTAAAGCTGGAGAAACACAGAGAAAGTCACGTTAGCTCACCGGCTAACACCGAGCAGTTGCTAATGTTATCCCGTGCAAAGGTATATCCCTTTCACATTACTTCACCAACTGACGCCACCCATGTTACTACCCTGTGTACCACAGACATTATGTCAAAGTGTCACAGCCTGCAAGAAATGATGTAACGGTAAAAAGCAAATGTGGAACGATTTGTTAACTATCCTATAGTGATGCAGCCAGCTAACGCTACATTAGCTCGGACCTGCCGCTGTTTGCTTTGTAACGTTCAATTTACATTTATTGCCTTTTACCAATAATCAGGTTTACAGCTTCTCCACCTGTCGGTCGCTGTAACTAACGTGACCCACATAATATACAACCCAGAGGAAGAGCCATCCACTGACACTACAGTAAAGTTACCTACACTTATAAAGTGTGACACAAGTTATAATATTCAGCCCAGCTCACTACCCATTTCATTATGATCCAATACATGTAGCTGTGGTGACTTTGCTGAGCCTCTGGTGAAAGATAAACAGATAATAAAGACAGTTACTGAAAGCAGCAGGCGAGCTAACGATGTAGCAGTACATGTATAAGCTGATAAAACTATTACTGTAACGTTGCAGTAGGGGTTTACCCGAGTCTCCCTGCCTGTCTATAGCCGCTGTCACTCCGGGAGTATTGAGCCGATATGGGGCTCGCTGCGCTGAATGAAGTAATGTTACGGAGCCGGTGTTGAGTTGCCTCTGAGACGGGAACGTTGAAGTAACAGAGCCTGAGAAAAGTCTGGAGAAAAGCCACAGCCTGCAAGTATGGTGTTCCTGCGTTTATTGCAGGGTTTCTGTATGAAAGTGGTTGTGTTTCAGATTGTGCTCGCTCATGAGTTAAAGCGAGCACGCGTATGAGCACACGCCCGGTTTAATGTTACATGATGTTTCTTACTAGGACTGAATGATTAATTGCATTTGCGATATTATCGCAATATAATAAAACAAGATGTTCTAATCGCAAAGGCTGCGATTACACTGGTCACATGAGACCCAATAGTAAAGCAGTCTGCAGACAAAGCAACTTCAACTTAACAGGTTACGCTGTACCTTCACTTGTTGTTTAATGCCCTTAAGCTTGGAAGAAGCCGACACTATAGAAACTTTAGTGTCACACATGGAATGAAAGTAACACCTGCCACCCGCGGGTAACTTGGTGGACAGGAAAAATGCACAACAGAAAGACACATGTACAGGCGCACGGGAAGACATTTTCACTTAGGGGTGCTGCAGAGTAGAAATGCGCGCATACAAAAGTTACGCAATTACCGTAATGTATTGCTTTTTGCTGTAATGAAGTTATATAACGCATTACTAAAAATAGATCGGTAATATTTTACCCTTTACAATCTCAGTAACGCACGTTACAACTCATTTAGTTAGTGCATTCAGCACTAACCTGCTGTATTTTATGTTGTCATATAGTAACAATAGTTTTGTTTGTTTGCTTACTGGGATACAGAAAGATGGACTCTAAGGAGATTTGAACTGAGATAAGGAGGCATTAATTGGTGGTTTTGGTATTGAGCTCTTACTGTTTAACACACTGTGGTGAACTTAGTTTTTCTTGTGGTCTGTAGATAGGCCAACCTGATTATATTCTATCATTATTCAATGCCATGACTTGACACAAATTATCTTTGTCATATTATTAAAATTATTATTAAAATTTCATACTTCTTCTCCACCATTGCTCATAATAATAATTCATGCATCACCTAATTTCATCATAACACAGGCCTGACCCACAAGAAAGAAGGGTGTATGTTTAATCTATCTAATAGTGTGTTGGTCATTTTATACACTAATTTACTGCTTGTCCTTTTGAATAATACAGAAGGTAAAGAGCTTAAAAATGAATCGCATACTAAGTTTAACAGTGACAATGCACAATACATTTATTGCACCAGATATGACTGAAAGCCAATTTCTGTCCATAGTCCTTGGGAAAAAGGCCACCAGTTGACACAGGTTGCAGTATGACAAAGTAAATAACACTTTGAAAACAGGGACATAATACATCAGGCAAGCTCTAAAACATGCCGTCTACGATAACGTTACAGTGACCTGCTGTTGTATGCCTCTAATACTACATGACTGTCTACAACGAGGACTTGCTTTGTCTGTCAGGAAGCTGTGTTAGATTCTTCAGCTCATGGTTATTTACATGTCCGCTCTGGTTTAATAATTTCCGACACGCTGACTAAAACTACAAACAAGCTCACAGATAGATTTAGAATACGTCAGAAACTATAGTTTAAAGGCTCAGTAACGTTATCGCTACTCCACTGATAAACATGGCATTAGCTTTGTGGCTAATTGATCAACGGGCAGCGTTAGCTGCTGTAATGTTTCGTGAAATTGTGATACCGTAAAACTTTGAATAATAGCCCGGGCTTTTATTTGCTAAAATCACTGAATTGACCCTGCCTTTATTTGGGACAGGCGTCCATATGGGACAGAACTTTAATTCTTTTTGCACAAAACTGAAACTACTATGAAACAGTTTCTTTATTTCAAACAGAATAAAACTTTTTAAAAATGATCAAATAATATCAAATACATGTCATTCATTTGATCTAGCTCCAACAGACGGCTTATGCGCTTTTATTTTGAAGGCATATTGATCATACCTTTAAACATTAATGTTTGTATTAACTAAATCTAAGCAGCTTAGAAACAGCTATAAAAGCCAGACCAGGCGTTTAATGGAGGCAGGTGTTTATTTGTCAAAATGTGCTCCCACACCAGGCCAGTAAAGGAGGTAGGCGGCTATTTGGGACTCTGCTATTAATTGAAGTTTTACGGTATTTAGAAGTGCTGAACTAGGGACAAATGAGAGGACCGTTGGCTACAACTGCCACACTGTTTCAGAAATAAATCTACAATCACGTCTGGCTGCAGCGTAGCCTCCAACTCTCAACTGCTGTAACATTAAACATGCTGCATTAGACTCCGGTCAGCTGATTATTTTCTTCTGTGGTTTTTGTGATGAGGCAGTGTTGTTAACAGTAGAGCTGCAGCGCGCCCTCTGGTGAGCAAATTATGCAATCAGGTGACATGAGTGAAGGATCTGACTCTCTGTGTTGTTTTTTTTATAGTCATATATCCGCTGTTATAAACAGCTGATGCCGATTAAATGCAATTAGCTCATATGGCCGATGTATCATTCGGGCTCTAAAACCTAGTTAACGTTTGGTGTAACTTCAGAATCCTATAGGTTGGTTGTTTTTTGCAACACCAGGCTCTTCCCAATTCATTCAGCCAGTACATTTTCTGATTTCAATAACTATGTACAATAAAAACAGGAAAGTCTGCGAAGACAGGCATTTAAACCAAGCAGGGCTTCCTGTGTGAAGGAAACAATCAATATGTGTACTCTATGTGGTTGTCTTGTCATCTCTTGCTGTAATTATATAAACCTCCTTGCAGATCCTATCTTAACTGTTTTAGTAACCATTGTAAATAGGAAGTGTAATAACCCTAAGTCGATGTTCCTTTCCTAACTTAAGATAGGAACAGTGTATTACATAAACATCCTAACTTCCCAAAAGCTCAAATACTCTCCTCACCTTAGGATAACCTTTTCTACCAGGTAATGTTAGCTAACTTGTTTAATCCATGTGGCTGGCTTTTTACCTTTATTTTAACAGGAAGTCTCATTGAGATCAAAAATCTCTTTTACAAGAAAGACCTGGCCAAGGTAGCAGCCATTCATAAACACAGAATATTAAAATGCTACATACAATAATATCTCTTATCTCCTGAGTTATTTCCCAAGTTGTTGTAAAAAAAAATGTGAAAACGTGTTAACATGTTTTGAAAGATACAGCGGGACACCAATAACTGCCTGCTGACGAATATACACTGCATCATAGGGATAATAAAATATCATCTAACAGATTTTTATGGGAAAAAAAATAGTACAGGGGCAATTAGAAATATTCCTCAGTGAGCCAACACTGCAGAGTGAGATTTCCAACTCAGTCATTTAATCCTGCTCCCTCACTTGTTGTTTTCTTCTTGGTGATTCCATCCTCTGTTTGCCTCAGAGCTCCCCAGAAGTTGTCTGCTGTGCTGGAGTCCGTGGCAGAGCGCCCTGCAGGGGCCCCACACTCAAAAGACAAAGCGAAGGGCCTAGTGGAACCGCTGCCAACACCCTCATCAGCAACAACAGCAGCAGGTGGCCTGGCTGTGGATGGCTCAGGGGGCCTCCCTATACCCACCACAGACCCTTCACAGTGGCCTGGTGAATCCCCAAGCCCCCAGGGGAAGGACCCTGCACAGCTCCAGTCGCGCTCCCAGAGCCAGCCACGTACAGGCCAGGCCCCAGGCCCCGGCATGGAATACTGTGTGCTCTTGTTCTGCTGCTGTATCTGTGGTTTTGAGTCCACCAGTAAAGAGCGGCTGATGGAGCACATGAAGGAGCACGAGGGGGACATCATCAGCATCATTCTCAACAAGGAGCAACAGCAACCAGAAGCCCAACCAGGCCTCCAAACAGCAGAGTGAGACCCGCCCTTCACGCCCTCTCTTTATATTAACACTGACCCTGAGGTCTTACAGTTATCTGCTTCCCACAAAAGTAGATGTTTCTTTACCTCAAGGTGATTGTGTCAGATGTTGAGCTACAACCATTTCGCGTCTACTGTACCATAGTAGTTAAATGTCATTTCTCAGAATGTCGTGTGATTAGTTCGGCTGTGACAGCTACTGTCCAGTGCAGACGCCTTGAACAGGTGTAGAGAAAAGTTATTAAATGGTTTTCTGAGTGGCATATCCTGTAAGCAATGTTAAAAACATAGAACAATGTTATAAGCTGTTAATATTTCTGTCAAATAATTTGACATTAAAGAGAGAGGGAAGTAGGGAAGTGATTTGTATTGCAAGGCACAAGCCTGAGCTCTAACCCAAGTTAGATTTTTCACTATACAGGGACAAGTTCATACCTCACAAAACCACACAATCCCTCACTAGAAATGGAGAAAAAAGATTCACATATTTTCCACTTTAATTGATATAGTGACCATAAGGCAGCTCTTTTATTGCTACTGTAATATTTAATGTATTTAATCCGACAAAGTTGAGGCTCTAGCCTAGTCAAGGAGGTACATGTGCAAACCCACCAATGCCTAAAGACATGTATCACAGCTTGAATATGATTTAATATTTATCCGTTTATTTTATGCATGTTAATTTCCGTAATGGCAATTTAAAGAGGCAGTTGTTTATTATGTTTTGCTTATTTCCCCGTTTTTCTTTTGTATGAGTGACTGTAATTTTACTTGTTGGATCATTCATAAAGTAACGTCTTTATAGGACAAAGAAGTGGTTCTCACAGGAGGAGTGGAAGTTGACCAGAGCAAAGTAGAAAGTGGTCTAGGATTACTTTGATTGTAGTCTACCAGCCACAGAGGTATTGGTGCAGAGCATGTTGACAAAAGGAATGATGAAAAGGGAAGTTAGCCTAGGCAAGGCATTTATGTTAATTGCCTAGATATTTCAAAACAGGAATATGTTGTATTGAACCAGAAACACCTTTCACTTGTGATTGTGGTGCTAGGCTCACTTTAAGAGTTGCCATTGAAGGTGATGTCTGTCTTTTTTTTTATAGCCCATGCAAATGAATTTATGTTGTGTGTGTGTGTGTGTGTGTGTGTGTGTGTGTGTATATATAATAACATTTACTCTGTTTTGTCAGTGTTTTTAAAATACAAACCATCTAGTTTCAAAAGCAACTTGAAATGACTCGTGTCCCAGCTAACAAACATGCCTGAAATAAGAAGACATGGATGTAAAAATTAGATTTGGAAGGTGAGCCATGTGACGGGCTGGAAGCAAGAGTGTAATATAATTAATGCTGCCCTGATATGGAAAAACTTAACTCAGCACAGTGTAATGACGATAAAGCGGAAACTTCGATCTATGAAGCCTTCGTGTTTACAGTGATTGATTGTCTCCGGGTGTGGAAGTTACTTTTCATACAGAGTGAATGGCAGAAAAATTGAACCCCAATATCTCAAATGATGCTGACTATTAAAAAAAACACCTGGAAGAATGTAAGGGAAGGAATGCTGGCATTGTCACCCAGATGCATTTTAGGAACAACAATCTTGCCCAAGAAACTCATCAAGATCCCATTAAAACATTTTAAATGAACAGAAAATGAAACCTGGATTGACGATGAGGATTATTCTTTTAAACATTCAGTGTCAGAGTCTCAGCCCATCTAATGTATCATGGAGTCCTGTCATGCAGAACACACAAATTCATCTGTATGCCACACCTTTCTTACATCAGCACAGACGGGGGCCGGGGAAATTAAGATAAAATGGAATATCCATAATTCATACCCCCCTTCTCCGCCTGACATAACAGCTTGAAATTGTGTCTGCACACGTGCGTAGCGTAGTGGATCAGCCAAAATTAAATCTCTATCTCAAAGACCTGTTACCTGGCCTGGAATTCTCATTATCAAAGCAGGTAATTATTGTCTGGTTTTTAATTTACAATTCTACGTGTCAGAATTAAGGAAGATGGTGACATGTCTATATATAAAAAAATAAAATAAAAGTGGGACTTCAGCGTCCCTCTTGTCGGATTAACTCGGCATGAATGTAAATGAGCAGTGAGACATAAAGACTGAACCGACCACAGACAGACCTCAGCCCTCCCCTTTCTGTCGTATCGGGATCTTCTATTAATCCTACAGCTTGTAATTATTCAATTCATGAATTCTGGTTAAAGGTTCCCTGTGGAGTTTTTGACCTCTAGCAGCGCTAGAGAGCTGTTTTTGTATGAGTCATTCCCCAGTGGTCAGGCGATACACAATCCTTCCAGTGGTTTCACACTGTTCCACAGATCTGCAGGTGGCAGCAAGGACAGTGAAGAAGGAGACTTTAAGCTTCTAAACATCAATACTAACAACGCAAGCTTTGCTAATGAGGAAGGAACAACACATTCGTTAGAGCTCAAGGACACACACAGTGTGTTTTGGGGGGGAAACACTGAATGTAAACAGAATTTTTGTTTGTTTTCACAAAAACTCCACAGGGCACCTTTTTAAACTTGGATTTTAATTTCATTGTAAATTGAGGTCTGGTAACAGTGTACTCAACCGTTTCATTTGTGAGTAAGGCTGTCACTTGGGAAAAAAAGAGTTTCAACAAATTGATATTTAACACGTCATTTGCTCAAATAAATTTGATAACAACGCACAACCTAAATTATGTTGGAGAATTGATGTTCCGTTCATTCCTAGTGCCTCCGCTGCCTCAATCGTGCAAAATGTTAAAGAGGTCATATTATGCCTTTTGGCTTTCTCCCTTCCTTTATTGTGTAATAAATATATATAATTTTTTTGTACATGTAATATGTTTGCAAAGTGGAAAAGCCCAAAGTTCACTCCATAGCTAAAACAGAGCGTTCAACACACGGTGTGTTTGTTTGTTTGTTTGTTTTTTTTATATATGAAACCATGTAAAGCTGTTCTGGTACAACCCCTAAAATAAAATAATGAACCTGAAAATGAGCATAATATGACCACGTTGACATTTTTGTGAAGCTGTTGCATTTTACAAAGTCAGAAAACAGTTTTACTTTTATCCACCCATTCTTCCATCTACATTCCTACTTCTCAGATGGTTTGGCGTCGAGATTATCCGTGCAGCACGGCTCACTAGTTTTCTCCATATTGCGTTAGCATAGAAAACAACAATATCAAAGGCTGGCCTACAAGCAGTCAGATGATCCCACAGGTTGAATGTGAAAACAAAGGTGAACAGCAAAATTGTTGTAAACATCCATCACCGTTTACATTTGGCACTGTAGGTTTTTAGCAAATTTTACTCAAACAAGCCATAAAAAGTGTATTTCTTGGGTACCATTTTAAGTGTGCGTTAATACACATTTGGTGCGCTAGTGAGTATTAGTAGTACGTGTATGTGGGATTGACTACAGTGTAGTCACTAAAGTAAACTCAGTGCTTGTGTTCATGGTAATATACAGGTATGTCATCCAGTTCAACAGTGTGGCTTAATGTGTTTTCAATAGTATTTGGAAAACAATGGAGGCCTATGGTGCAGAGGAATAGCATACATCAAACTTTGGATGCAAAGTCAATACTTTGTTGATTTTGGTCTTTTCATCATAGTTATTGAAAGTAAGTAGAAATATGTATAATCGACAATATCCCCAGACTTCCTTGGTGTGTACAGTTTTACCATAACCAGTAGAAATGGCTGCAAAAGACAGCATCCAAGTAGTAAGACACTTGCTGATCTCAATGACTGTACAGTATATGTGTTAATTGGGAATAACAGAATGTCTTCACTTTCAATTCGTGTTGTACAGCAAACCAAGCACTGCAGTGTTAGCTGAACCTGGAAAAATGAACTAGCTGTTGTATACCTTGGCCTTTTAAAGTGAGCTGTAATTATAAAATAGCTTGTGGTAATTTTTAAAGTAAAACGAAATCATTTCAGATATTTTTTTACATTTTTATCTTAATTGCTAGCCAAGTCAAGGCAAAAAAAATATTTTTTGGAAATACTGTAAAGTTCAGTTGACAGCTGGAAAATGCATCCTGGGTCATTCTTCTGGTGATAAATGCATATGGGTCAAGTGGGATTTTGCAGGCAGTGATACATCCCATTTGGTGTCTCAAATTCCAAAAGTGTGTCAACACATGCAGCAGACACAGCAAGTATGAAAGGAAGTGTCTGTTTACCACTTTCAGAGCATACAAATTTTCTTGTTCACCACGGTTACATTTCCCTCCTTTCATTTTAATTCATACCACAGAACTATACATTTGTGCCATATTTGAAAGCAAAGCATTGTATTTTGTTTTAGTTTAATGTGCCTTTTAGTTCAATGTATTATTTGTCTTGAAAGTAGAATTTTGACCCCCCTGCCAAAACGTCGGTCAAATAGATCAGTGTTTTGATTCGTGCACAAAACAGACAGTCTTTGGTATTGAAGTTGAAGCAAAAATCTTGATTATTGTGACAATGATGGGTATCATCTGAACACCTCAGTATGTTTTCCACAGAAGCAAATCCACATTTTTGTTTTATTAAGCAGTTTGGGAGACGGAGAAACAACAGCAAACCAAGAATGTGAAATAGCTCTTTCTTATAGTACTAGCTACGACCTAGTAATGAGCTCAAACACTTGGTACTGTATTTTTAAAGTGTAAATGTTGTAGATGAATACTGCAGAACCTTAAAACTGAATTTTTAAAAAGATAAAAATCTATTTTTCAATGTTCTTGTAAAAAAAAACAACTAATAATTGAGACAAAAAATAAAGTTTTAGATTGAATTTTGGCTCTGATCTTATTTACTTCTAGTGTATTTGAGAGAACTGATGGTTTTAAGCTACACAGCTAAATGAGCTAAGGAGGTGGAGAAGATAACATGTCTGTATGTATCTGTGTATTTCTGCTCTTATTCAATTTTGTAATGGAGGTTCAACATAGAATTGTGTCAGACAGCAGTGTGATGCTTGCTTTATGTTAATTTATTTTTAGAACATCATAGGCTTTATTATGTCACTACTTTGCCATTGTATTTTTGGTAATAAAGACAGAAATAAATGACTGCTTTTTGTCTTTGGTCATGTCTGTGAGATGATAGAATGCCACTGAATCTGAATGTCAAATGTATCTATACATATTTTTTTTTTTTTACATCTTTAGAATAAGATTCAGAAAACTTTATTGCAGGGTTCGTACAAAGTCTTGAAAGTTGAAAAAAATGCTTGTTATGTTGTCAAGGTTGGGGACATGCTTGAATTTGCACATGCTCCTTCAAAAAGTTTGATTATAACTTAAATTGGTGTTTCATCTACACAATCAGTCAGGTAAACCAAAAATCTTTCAGTATTTGAAATGAAACAAGCCCGTCGTCATATTTTCTTGTCTCCTGCACCAAGCACCAAGAAAAGAGATAACGTTAGCCACCAACCTAGAGAACTGTGACCTGCTCTCACCGAACCAGTCGTGTTGACCCAAAAGTACATTTACAATTACAAGGACACAAAAAACTCACCACTTTAGCAATATGTCTACAAGTGTACATGCAGTGCTATGAGAGCTGGAGTCAAATTTCTAGCGAACATCTCGGTTCTGGGATTACTGTCCTTCTTAAACACAGATCAAAGTTCAAATATGAACTTACAGTTCACCCAACACCTGTTTGAGTGATAATGATGATAGGAGTTTAAGATTCAGTTGAAGTTAAACCACTGAAAGGAGAAGTTGGAATAGGTTCTGCCCAAAGTAGTATGGGTCTGCAATGGTTCTTCTTCTCCAGTATCAGCTATAGGACCAAAACATTGTGCATCATGTTGTTCCCTAAACACAAGTTTTCTGATTTCTCACATTATAAAATTAGAAACATAAATTATTCCACATTGAGTTCAGTCTAAACCCATCCTTGCATCATAGGCATGGATGGATTACCCAATAGGCCTACCAGGCTCAGGCCCAGGGGCCATGTCTGTGCCCAGGGGCCCACTATTTTATAATCCACGCCATGTCCTATTTTCTTCCATGCAAGACCAGTTTGTTCTTCCCCTTCTACATCCTCCATCCTTGGAAAAGGCTCACTTGTGTTAGAGGAGGGTATGCAGACAGTTGGCCTGTGGCAGAAACACATCGCATGTTTTCATTATTCCTTACAAACCGTCCACCAGGTTGGGTTCAATGGTAATGTATGGTAACTCATTTACCCTGCGGGAAACTGCTCCCAGCCTTCTTCTGTGCACCTCGTCTTGAACTGAATTGTTAAAGCAATGAGATATGTAGTGTGCTTCAGACCTGTACACTTGAAGTGTCGTGCAAGGCT
Organism: Micropterus dolomieu; assembly: GCF_021292245.1. Lineage (NCBI taxonomy): Eukaryota > Metazoa > Chordata > Actinopteri > Centrarchiformes > Centrarchidae > Micropterus > Micropterus dolomieu. The sequence goes on along the minus strand of NC_060169.1, from coordinate 34,312,500 downwards.
GTTTGCACAGTTAACAGTTAATTAAATCTGTTGGACAATACATTTTCATTCCAAGTTTAGATCACTGAAACTCCAGTCAGACACAGAATATAGGAAAAAGAAAACTGGACAAAAAATCGCAAAGGATCATCCTGAATGTGTAATGTATGTAAGATACACAGACACAGAGTACCTACAGACGACAGAGGTAGAGGTTAGTGTCCTGGCCGGCATTTACAAAAAAACTATCTCTGCACGAAGAAATAAAAGAGCTCAGGTCTAGCTTGGAATTTGCACACCGTCGCATCACATCCATCGAAAAAGTAAACAAGTCGTTACAGTCCTCCGATAAAACTCTAACTGAACAGATTGAATACATCGCTACAGTAAACAAAGTAATACAAGAAAACTCGAAGCGTGCGAGATAGTCTTATCTTCTCCGGTATTCCTCCATCTCCAGTAGAAAGCTATTTGCTATCCAAATGCAAAGGTTGAGAATTCAAAGGTATTAAAATTAAACAAAAATCTTAGACCACTGTATAACATTAAACAGACATACAGGTGTGCGTTATGAGAGACTAATTTGTCACATTATTGGTATTAATAACCTCAAATCTCAACAATTGAATCAAGTATAATCAGCAACTTACAACAGTGAACAAAGAGGTGTTTCTATATTAGCAAACATATCCCTCTTATTCAGCACTCCATTGCTCACGGTGAAGGCCGATATATTGTAATTACTGCATCCAGTTCCAACATATACAGTCCTAATAATAAAGATCCATCTTTCTTTGACACATTTTTCTCCAAGGACCAACAAATATCATCATTTTTAATACAGTAACTGATCGTGGAATTGATATATCAGACACAACTTGTAATTTAAGAAATTGGCACTGGATTTTGAGATTATTATTATTTCTCCGCACTCCACCTATCAGTCTCCCAATTAGACTTCACTGATCAGTAACATTCTGCTGACCGATGTTTCAGAAACCATTATTACTCATTATTAGTGACCATGAATCAGTATCCTTCACCTTAAACAATGAATCCACCACCAAACCTTCTCTCTGGTGGCATTTCAATTAGTCACTGCTGAAAGATTTTGCTTTTCTTGCCCTTATACAGAGAGAGTAGGCATCCTTTAAATTGAACTGAGTGACTCCCCAGGAATCTCTTCATCAGCACTATGGGAAAAAGGTAAGGTGGTAATTAGAAGGGAAATAATATAGTACTCAACAAACTGGGGGGAAAGGGAACAGAAACAGAAGATTAAGCAATTTACAGAAATGTACTCAATCCCAATGAACAAATATAAAATGAGGAACAAAAATGCCAAATGAAAGAGCAATAAATCCATAAAGAATTCACCGGATGAAACCACTCAAAACCCATAAGAAATAGAAAACATTTTTCAGACATATTACAGTAATTTATACTATTCTGATACTGACCTCGAGCAGAACGTGGACTCGGGTTGGGCAGCCATCTGTCCCGGCTGGCTATAATAAATATAATAACAATCATGAAAACAGGACTATAATAATAGTCATGATTAAAAGTCAAGTTAGAAACATGCATTATTGGTATAAGAATGCATACAGAGAGGAGAGAGGAGCTCAGTGCATCATGGGAAATCCCCCGGCAGTCTAGGCCTATAGCAGCATAACTAAGGGATGGTTCAGGACTCACCTGAGCCAGCCCTAACTATAAGCTTTATCAAAGAGGAAAGTCTTAAGCCTACTCTTAAATGTGGAGATGGTGTCTGCCTCCTGAACCCAAACTGGGACCTGGTTCCACAGGAGAGGAGCTTGATAGCTGAGTAGTAACCCTGCATTCTGGGAGCGCGGTGTTCTAGCGGTGTAATAAGGTACTATAAGCTCCTTAAGATATGATGGTGCCTGACTATTAAGGGCTTTGTAGGTGAGCAGAAGGATTTTCAATTCTATTCCAGATTTAACAGGGAGCCAGAGAAGCTAATACTGGAGAAAAATGATATCTTATCCTAGTTCTTGTTGCTTTCTCCTGGCATTTTCACCTCTCTATGTAGATGAATCTCACTCACTCAGAATCACCGGTACAAACATAACATACACTCAAACCTACCTGATATACTACCCAACAAGCCTAGCGTATATGGGTGGGTGGTCCACGATGGGCCAGTCAGGCTTCTGAGAATGATGGAGGTGGATGGACATGGGATCCCAGGGGACAAGGGTGAACGCAAGAAGGGACAAAAAAGCAAAAAAGCAAATAACCAAATTTAAATACAATAGATCAACCCCCCAACACACACACACACACACACACACACACACTTAGTCACTTACAATGTACCCACTGTATCTTATGCCTGTCACAACCCCTACTGTTTGTTGTTGTTAGCTTTAGCATTATGGTGGACTATCTCAGTGATGTGATGCAGTGTGTCTTTATGACATCTCTGTTGTGTATATGTTATACTTTAAAATGCACTTTTCTGACCTAACTGGTGCATTTTTAGATCTGGGATGAGGATCGATAAGTATCTATAGTTGGAGCGGTATACATTACATTTACATTAATTGATTTATCTGACGCATTTTATTCAAAGTGACTTACAATTGCTACATATGTCAGAGGTCGCATGCCTCTGGAGCAACTGGAGCTCGAGTGTCTTTGGTGGATGTGCATAGTGGGAATAGAACCTCGATCTCTCACACCAAAGGCATGTGTCTTATCCTCTGCTCCATCGCCACCCCATATATAAAGTATGAAGGGTCTTTGTTCTTTTTTAATATGAAAGTGAGTAAGGCTATTCTTTGATCGCTGTAGAAACAGCCAGTGACTAAGGAGAAGTTGATTGAACTAAGAACTGTAGGGACTATTAAATCCCAAACAAAAGTTTGGGAGGGATACCGTCAAGGCCAGGGAATTTCACAAACCAAGTAGTCTGTTGGGCCTCTCTGCATTCTCAGGTGTGCTGCCCTAGTATTGTGGTAAATAATAGAATACAGGTAATACAATAAGCAAGGACGATGGACCAAGCAAAGGCACCATGCAAACTATAAATTCAAAGATGTAAGTAGTTCACATAAAGTAAAGAAACTCACATAAAGGAAACCCTGTAAAGCAATGTCAGCAGAGTTTTTACAAGCCTTCTTAAGAGCTAGTTAGAAATCCGTTGAGGTATACAGTACATCGCCTATTGTATCCAAAGCAAAGACACATTTTTATATTCGTGCAGTTTTTAATAATTATTTAATCGATTTAAAATTTAAAGTACAATAACTCAAGGTTGAGCATTGTAGTGTTAAGCCAAGCTACTACCTTTCATTACTTCTCACACACACACACGCACACACACAAACATAACACGAATATACACCCCCACATGCACATTCACTCATTTTAAAAGGAAATAAATGCCTGTTTCTGTAATCCCTTTCACTTTTACATAAATTAAATGAAATCCTTTTTGTAGCAGTATGTGTATAAGCATGGAAAAAATTCTTCTCAGTTTATTAATTTCTTTACGGGGTCAAGTTTTCAACCTAAACCTTCCCATGCTGGCTAAATCAAGTTGGATTGGGCACACTTGGAGAGACAAGGGGTATCTTTAATCGGCCATCTTCCTTCAATCTCACTCCTTTGTTTGGGATGACAAGACTTAGAGAAATTTAAGGAAGGAGGAGGAGGGAAGAAATGACAAATGTGGACTGGGTGTAAGTGTACACACAAGGAAATGATCCAAGAACTCAAGAGCCAGAGTCAGAGAGTACGGACATAAAACAATATGCGTTCTTGTCCAATAATCCTTCTTTCCAACAAGAGCCAAGCCAATTTGTTTGCTTGAATCTCTTTGATATGATTATGTAAGCCCTTGCACATAAATACTGTCCTTTCCATTTGAATGCTCTGAGCGTTCTCCCAGTTGACCTGTTTGCTGTCTCAAGGGCGCTCTTCAAGACAGTCCAATTTGTGAAGGTTTTTGATTCATTTTCTTGATTTATTCATTGTGTGTTGGTGGGGCTTGGTTGTGTATATCAGTGGTTCTCAAAGTGGGGTCTGGGGACCCCCACGGGTCCTTTAGGAGGCTCCAGGGGGTCCCAGCAAAACAACAACAACAACTACAATTGTTTTTCACTACAATTCCATCCACAAGTAACACAATGACTGTTTTGTTCATGGGTTTCATACACTTTCTGTAATAAAACATCTAAAAGCAAAAATCCTGGGCAATGGGTGACTCCAGAACAAATTCTTTTCAAATGGGGGTCTGTTGTCTAATTTGTGTCTGTTTAGGGGTCCTTGACGGGAAAAAGTTTGAGAACCACTGGTGTGTATATTCTTGTGGTTTTATTGCTTATTGTCGTTTTGGTGGAATCCTTCCTCGTGTATCTGTGGTAACTTCCTTTCCTGTCCATGGGTGCTTGTCAGTCCTTGTTCCCTCACTTGCGTCCATTCCTTGCATCTCTCCATGCATCCCCGGTGGGAGGGACTAAGACACAAGGAAAAGACGTGGAAACCATCCGTGGTGAGAAGAAACGAGGAATTATTTTTATTTATGAGACATTCTTTCCTCTGAAGCGACGTCCGTTTCTGAGGATGGTGGAGGCTGTCGTCTGTTTGGACTTAACACTCAGATTGTGTAAACCGTGTTTCTTGCTGACAGACAGACAGACTTTAATTGTCTCCATAATAAAAGTTAATGGGGAAAAACAAAAGAGAAATCCTCCTAATAAATAAAAAAGTATTGTGTTGTTCAGACCACTAAACTAGACGGTGAATCATAAAACAAAATCAAATATGAAACTTGGCGGTGATACATTTTTATCTGTCTTAACTCAGGTATGAAACTGCACGATGTGGTGATGCATCAGATCAGTCCGATCAGCTGCAGCGTCCAATCAATAACGGATATCCAAGTAAAAGACTTCCGCGAAGGATGCACTCGTGTATCATCGCTCATATCTAATCAGAGATCCCAATTTACAAGAATATAGTGGTTGGAATCAGTACATATAAAATACTTAAAGGCAGGGCCGTAACCAGGGTTTAAAAATCAGTGAAGCCCAGATTTTTTGTTTTTTTAATAGAGCTTATTTACAGTAATTCATACCACAATTACACCTAAAAGTCTTCAGACACAAGTCTTGGTATACTAAATTTCACAAAATGCATTAGGCTGAATTGATATCAAATGTAGCCTCCAACTGTCATCACAGGACTGTTGGAATTACATGCAGACTACATAATGGGCACTATAGTTACTATATGACAACATAAAATACAGCAGGTTAGTGAAGATGCTCTTGATATTACAGCCTAATAATTTGAGGTCATCAGCTGTTTGCACTGTTTCATCACGATTATAGGAGCTACACTGGTGTGATGCGCGGATCGCCGCTGACAATATCTAAATAATCATGTAGCCTACGCATAAATCATCCACCTGCCCCCCAGCAACTAATTATTTTCTCTGGTCCTTTTAACTTTCCAGGTGATTCTTTATTGTGTTGATGTATGAGTGTTTCCTTCTCAACGGTTTACTTTCATAATTAGAGAGGCTGCTGTCAGTCATTTTAAACGTTTCCAAGTAATGTCACAGCAAATATTGTGAGACATTTATGCAGCAAAACTAAAAATGTATTTATAAACTTGAGAGGACAGACAGAGGAAACTCAATTCAACATTTAGCTGAAATAATTTAGATGCTCTGATGGAGCTCATTATTGACCAGGAGGCTGCTTTACTCCAAACAGTTTCACTGTGTGAACCTGGACTGTGTGTGAGACCTTTTGGATGTGGAGAAGAACAAAGAACATGAATTAACATTAGATTCTGACTGATCCTGTCGGCGTGTTGGGAGATTTAAACATAAAGTTATGCTGCTGTGCCCCGTGCGTAAATGCGCACAGCGTCTCTGTAAACTGGGAGACGCTTCACCTGATTTTCACCCACCTGGAAATTCACAAAACGTTTCACCCAAAATTCTGCCCGCAAACAGCGGTGCTCTCAGTTATTGTACGCACAAAGTTTTCATGTGTTTCCCCAAGACACTGAGCGTAGAAGAGTTTTTCAAGTTGAAATGAGGGCTGCAACAGTATAATCAGCTGCACCCACATGGTCCAAAAGCCTTAATTTAAGCGTGCTTCCCTGCCTCCCATTTGCCTTCTGCCAGATAGCCAGCCACACTTCTATATTCACTACAGCTCACACCATCTACTCTGCCAATATTCCCAAACTTCAACTGCCTCCTGATCTCCAACCCCAGCCATCTCTTTTTCTAATCCCCATTTACAATAAAATACTTTATCTTTAATCATTCCTTGTCTGAGTCCTGCATTTGAGTCCAATCTGATTTAACAGGTGGTGGTGGTGGTGGTAATTGGGTGAAGAGCAAGGGCGGAAGATCTGGATGGATGGGACTTCTGATGAGCTGGATGAACGGGGTGGTGGATGAGAGTTGTATAAATCTGACAATGACAGCTGAAAGCACAAGAGAAAGAAACAGTTTTTAAACTTCGACAGCATTGAGATGATTGGCACACATCCTGAAAAGAATCTTAACAAGATGTTTAATAACCCAACAACCTATGTAACCTGAATAACAATACAGACGTATAAATCGTGACAAAAAATGTGTTGCTGAATTTATTACAGTTCCATGCATGACCAAACACAGTATGTGGTTTGTTTGGATGGTGATGGCACAATGGATAAGACACATGCCTTTGGTGTGAGAGACCCTGTAATGTTTAGCCCCATGGTGGAAGGAAGAGACATGGACTCAGGAGTTCTTCACCTGGTTCTTCAATTCAAGGGTAAATTATTGCAAAAATATATAAAAAATTTAAAAAACAAACAATGAGGAAACTAAGTATAAACTATTCAATTTATCATTATAAGCTAATATTAAACAACACACAAAAAACTATATCAGGCCCTGACTATTGGGCTCTAGCACATGTGCCCTTCCAGGCCAAAGCTGTTCTGCCAGAGGAGCCTCTGCCTCCTTCCTTTCTTCCAGAAGCCCCTCCTACAAGACAAACGAAAGTTAATTGGAAATCAGTCAAACAACATTATGCTACCTCAACATTCCCAAACATTTCTGGCTACATCAATACACAATATATCATATCATAAATTCATCTATAAATGAACTGAAATGAAATGACATGAAATGACAAGCCATGTCTCCATTGATGCTAGCCCACATGCTAAAAGTAATGCTTATGCTAAAAGTCCTATGCTAACGCTCATGCTAAAGTTAGCTTAGCATGCCAAGACCAATGCTACCACTGGCTTAAATGAAGGCATGGGGCAGCCCATGACAGACCAGGGTTCGATTCCCACTATGTCCCATCCACCAATGTATCCCTAAGCAAGACACTTAACCCCTAGTTGCTCCAGAGGCACGCGACCTCTGACATGTATAGCAATTGTAAGTCGCTTTGGATAAAAGCGTCAGCTAAATGAATAAATGTAAATGTAACCATCATGTAACTGACAAGACTTCAGCATCTTTTCTTGCAGTATACTGTTGAAAATGCACTGCATGTGGCACATTTTCCTGCTACCAAGAGTGGACAGATGGGCTGCATAATTGTTAATGATCACATAATTTTGACACATCATTCCTGGCTTTTTCTCAGACACAAGTACAATTTGATCTTTTAATGCATTAGTCTGTGTTCTGTTGCGTTTGATATGGACCTGACACTTTTTCCTCCACATTCATATTTCTATTTGTTGAGGCTTTACAAGCCAAATACTGAAGCTGAAGTCTGTTCGTAACAGCTTATCAAGTTAAGGTACTTGTCCATGTTTTCAGAGGTGGATGTGCAGAAATTGGCGAAGCCAATTCAAGTGGATCAAAAATGGAACTTGTCATCCACTTAAGGGAGCAAATTAAAAAGCAGCAGTAGCTACTTGTGACGTGGTGTTCTAAAAGCTGCATCTGGTAAGTTTAACAAAACAATTATCCGAATTTCTTTTGAGACTTTTGATATGAGAAAATTAAATGTATTTAACTGACAGTACTTTGAATACTTTCACTGAGGTTAAAATTAAACACTTAATCATTAAACTTATTTTTCAACTTATTTTCCTGTTAAGGTGGCTGGGTGGTGATAATGTGCCCGTGGAATCGTGGATGCAGTGGTCGTTGTCCGACTTATCAGAAATAAAATGAAATAATAAATATATGTGAATGATTTAGCTCATATGTGAGCCCCTAATGTGGTGTGAAAAAATAGACAACTGTTAATAATAATCATGACAAGACAAGCATACCATAGCTGTGCTACTTTCGAAAAGTATGTTTTTTTTCTATTACACCCTACATGTTATGAGACAGTGCGGAATGAACATGCCTGCTAAGAGCCTATAAACTCATTTCTTGACTTGTTCTTAGTCCAAATCATAGAATGAAGTAGAAGACATGGGCAAAGCATAATAATTCCTTGGGGTGTAGTTTGCTTGCTGAAGGCACACCTGTAATAAATGAAGAGCCGCTCTGTTGGGGCCACCTCGTCACATCTGTCCATGAGCAAAGGGCAATGGTAGGCCCATATTATGTTTTGGTATCACATCACAACTGTGAAATATATTATAACTTAATTACTTTATAGGTAGCCTACCACTGGATGTCATTGTTGATAACTTTGAGATATGTTTACCAGTAGCCGACTGTACCCTGTAAATATCCAGTATTTACCAAAATAGCCTACTTACAGTACAATTAATTTCTACCTTCCTCTAAAATGCCTAATTGTTTCTCCCTGGTTCCCCATAGTATGTTTTTCTTCTGCTGTGTCTACATTTCAGTCGCCTACCAATAAGAACCAGTAGGCCTAACTATTTTATATAACACTACACTGTACTTTTTATAATGCAATTTTACTACTTACTCACTTTATGGAGCAGATTTACAGTTCAATTTACACACTCCTCTATGAGATGAAGACATTTTATTGACATGATGCATTTCCTAGCCCCTTACCTCAAAAAGCCTTCTCTACCTTTGGGGACCCCAATTTTTGATTCAGCCTGGCCTCCTTTGTTTTGTCCTATAATTCTTTTTTATTAATTTTTTTACTGCCGTATCAGGTATCCTCCAGCATACATAACAGAAGCAGAGCAGGATAAAGACTCCACTTTTAGCCCAAAAGTGGTTTTCTTGCGCTTTTATTTTGAAGGCAGGCTCTCTCCGCCCTTGTGTTCCGGTATTGTCCCGTGGTAAACCCGGTGCTGTATGAAGCTGACCGACGAATTAACGGGAGGGAAAAAAAGAGGAGAGAAAATGAAAGAGCGAGAGGGAGAGAGAGGCAGAGAGAACTAGGGAGGGAGTTAGAGGAGAGCTGTCGGACCATCCTTCCAGTCGCTGCTGTAGAGGAGGGTGAGGTTTATACATGTACCGCTGGCGCAAAATCGTAGCCTATTCGTCTTTGTTGCAGTCAAGACAGAAAGAAAATCTGGCGTCCATAAAGGGACTGCGCCTTAATGCACTCATTATAATAGAGTGGCAGATGTATGTCCGTGCTACACAAAAGGAGTTTAATTACAATACCACATCGTACTTGATGGTACTGTGTCTCGCCATTTGTACAACTACTTCTAGGCTATCCCTTATGATATTTTATTAGGGACTTGTACATTTGCTGTTATGTTTGTCTTATCTTATCATCCGGCTTAAATTCCGTAGAATTATTGTGACGTTAGTTGTCCAGTGATCTGGTTGCTGTCGGTGGATGGGACGTGATGTGTCACGTTATTGTGGCAGCGACGTGAGCAGCCGCTGTAAGCAGGCCTGTCCGTCCTCCCCATCTATCAGTGTGTGGCACAATGAGAGGCTACAGATGGTCAAGGAAAACAAACAGTGGTGCAGGTCGTTGTTTGCTTTGGCTCACATTGCAGTAGTGCACAGACTGTGTGTGTGTGTCAGGGCGATCATGCACGTGTGTGTATGTGTGTCTTCATTTGGTATCTGCACGCATGAATCATATTTATGCGGGTGATCAGCCACTCTCTGCTTGCAGGGTTTCAACATGACAGCCCTGCGTCAGAGGAAGGGCAGCAAGGGGAAGGAGCCCCCTCTTGTTGCAGAGTTTCCCTCCCAACAGTCCAACTGTTGCAGCGATCATCATCCAGAGATGGTCTTGCGCGGTGAGTGAACCGTACTGTACGCCCACCCAGATGATTTTCCTACAGTTTTGAGCTGCAGCACTATGGCCTAGCGACTGCAGAATGGCCTTTGATCGAAGTGGGAGCATGGTTGGCAGCCAGCCACACTGCTTGAGTGTCCTTAAGCCAGATCCAGCTCCTGGGTCAGTGTTCTGTATCTGATCCTGACCTCTGAGCCTGCTGTGGGTGTACAATGGGAAGGAAGTTCTCAGTGGGGATTTAATGAAATGCCACATTTTCACAACTCTTACAACCTATTGTACCCATGCGTATGCAGTCCTTGTGTTGCATCCTCAGAGGACATCAGGCATAGTGAATAGAAATTTTGTAAGCAGTTTTTCTGCATTTTAGATTCAGATGTCATTTTCAAAGTAACCTGTACGTCACTACTTGACCACTGAACAAAAACCACCTGGTGTGCTTGCTGACTCAGTGGCATGGCTTCCTGCAGCACTGGAACAAAATGCAGCTGTCACAAATGTTCTTAACCTGCAATGACAAATCATAATGTTTGCTCTGAAAAAGGTCTAATACTTCACAGTGTAGCAACAGAAGGGGAACAACAGGGCATTTTTACAGCAGACTGTTTGACTTGTCATTGTAGGAAAAGCCCAGGTGTTATTCATAACATTACAATGGCTCTGTTATATTGTCCCACTAAGCCGTGACAGTGAAGCTGCCAGTATTCTTCTTCAGAAGTGCTTGTCGAACGGTCGAATAGGAATCCCCCAATTGTGCGTCCGCTTACTATGAATGCCCTCCAGGAGTAACTGTCTGAAAATGTGCACGTGTGTTTTAAAAAGTTATTAACATTTCGTTTGACAGCAACAACTTAATGACCCGTTAATGTTCCTGCAGGTGATTGGTCATGGGGGGCAATAATCTGGACATCAGTTGGTTGGTCTGTGTCCGTTGGTCTTGGCCTGCTGTGCTGTATCTACATGGCCACACTACATGAGAACGACCTGTGGTTCTCCAACATCAAGGTAAAGGCCCTTCACTGTTACAATCTTTAGGTCAAGTGCCAGTGGGTTGGGCCGTACAGAGGTGCACTTGGGGTCTATCCCTGGGTAAAAGAACAGAATAGATACTGTAACTTATAAAAGTTTGTCATATTGTGCTGCATTAAGAGTTAGATAATACAGATGTTAATTTTGGGTGCATTTCACAGCAGAGTTTGAACTGAAAGCATTTAAAAAAGGAGCACACTAGGGATGCACCGAATGTTCGGCTACCAAAATGAATCGGCCGAAAAGATGAAAAAAGCACTTTCGGTGTTCTCAAGTCACAAGACTGGATAAATTTTACGGAACAGTTAGGTTGAAATTGTCGGCAGTGTGGAAACATTTTAAAGTGTCCGAGAAAGACACAAAAATCGCTGAGCTGAACTGTCTCCTAGCACATCCACTCCATCTGTGGCGGACTTCTTAGAAAAGGCAACAAAGGGTCTGACCCGCTTTTAGTGTTTCTGTCACTCCTTTGGTAGCAGCCGTTTAAGCTAGATGCACCTAAATTTGTAGTGCACATGTATTCAGGCCTTTATGGTAAATCCACTGAGACAGACGAGTGCGAACTGACAGGCAGGTTAAGTATGAGAGCAGTATGAGAGTCCTACCTGAAGAGAGGCTGTGAAGTCTTCGTGTTACGCGATACGAGAACCACATACAGCATTATTTATCAAATTGGGTCAGACTTGATGAATTTAGCTTGAGGATACACATGTGACAACGTCCGCTTTTCAAAATAAGGTGTCTATACAGTATGGAAATAAGATGAATTGGATTATATTTACACGAAGTATAAAACATATTACATGTGTACATTAAAAGTAAATGGACACATGTAATTTACTTTACCGGAACCTTTGGGCCTCGGACCCACCCACCATAGTCTCTCCAAATCCTGTGGGAAACACTGAGGAAAAAGCACATTTTGACTACTTAATTTATGCAATGTTAAAAAAAAAAAAGGCAAACTAAATGGAAAAAAATGTGAATTTTCAGAGCACACATACCAGACACACTGCTGAAGGATAAGAGTGGATTGTGTAACAATAATGTTTGGAAGACATGGACTGGCAACAGGGATCACATTTTGAAGGAGGAAATAATTGAGACTCAAGAAACGTATGGTAATTCCTAATTCACAAAAAGACACTAGCAATTAAGACTTTGTAGTTGGTGCTCCACAAGTTATTGTAACCTATGTAAACTTTGCCTCTAGCAGGATAAATTGTCAATCACAGATTTTTTAAGTGAATTTTGTGACTTACTCTTTATACCAGCTTTGAGCAAAACAAGTGTTGCTGTTAACTAGAGGTTGTGAATGTTAACAGCCGGTACATGTTAAATATTTACTGCAAATTGTTATGTGATGACTTGTTGCCAAGCCCTTTGTCTGCTATCATGTACCATAATGTAAATGTCTCAGTGGTTTAGTAAGAACTGTAAACATACTGGCTGAATGTCTCACTGACAATTTAACACCAAGTATCGCCGCTGAGTTTGAGCCAGCCGAGGAAGAGTATCTGAGAATGTTAAAAACACATGGACCGTTTTATCTCTGCTATGAGGCACTTGGCTGGATTTACGTGTGTGACACTTTCATAAGGTTATCTAAGGATTTGACGTCCATGGGTAAGAGTCATCAACCACATCACAGATGTGAATATTTACAGATGGAAAATGTCTCCTGGTTTTAACATTTAAAAGCAAAAAAATTTCCACACACGTTCTCTGCTTATCTCTGGAGGAAATGTAGCTTCGACGTAAGTGCCAATCAGACACGTCCCCTCATCCAGTTTTCTCGGTAAAATGGCATGCAAACACGTCATAAACACTTCATCCTGAAATGGGATGATTGTTTTTTCATGCGCTGCAGAGGGCTGGCTTTCATGCACGTTAAATGAACCACATGAAGTCCTGAAACACCAGGGCAACTGGTGGTTACACAGTCCTTTTTATAGTCTGTTCAGTGTTCTACAGCAACAGAACATTGTGCCCTGCCAGATATGATGTCATTTTTAAATCCCCCTTCCACAGCTTCACCAGCGTTCTGGTTCAGACTGAGATATATACATAGCAGATTTGGATCTTGTTGACATGGCAGAACAGATTGCTCTGTCAGAGGCATAACTGGGGCAAAATGTAAATTAACACTGTTGCTGTTTGTTGTTTTTGCCTCATTTAGCAGTGCGGTAACAGTCATTTGTTTAGGTAGATGTGTGTGTGAGTCAAACGAACCAAGGAATGTTGTAGGATGAATTTTTGTATAAATATTCTTCTGAAGGTTTGTACCATGGCTAGGGATTCGTTTGACTCACACACAGACTACAAGCCACAGTTCTGATCCATATTCTGTGTGGGGAAAAAATCAATATGGCTGTCCAAAACTTATCTTTCCTAGTAATTCTCTGTCCCTCCATGTGTGCTCCATGCTCGTGTTCCTGTAGTGTGACCCAATCCTTTCATGCAAGCTAGCTAGCTAGGTTCCCTAGTCACATAGCTACTTTTAGTAGCTTTCAAAAAAGAATTCCACTCAGATACTGTACGCATCCCTAACCATAGCAGAACTCCCCTTCTTGTTCTGAAAAATACATTTAGATAGAGTGCACAAAATCAGAAATGATAAATGACTTTGTGTACTTAGATTTACATTTACTCATTTGGCAGACACTTTCATCTAAAGCGACTTTCACATGGTGACAGGTGTTAAAGTGATCAAGAGGATGTAGATGTAACACTGGTGATTTCAGGTTAGTCCTAGCCACGTTTCCACCTAAGGAACTATCCTCCGGAACTAGGAACCTTTGGAGGAACTCAGTGCGTTTCCACCGAAGGGACCAGGGTATAAATTTAGTTCTAGGGTCTTTATTTTACCCCCCAAAAAGTCACTGCTTGGGGGCGTTAGTGCTTTCCAAAAATACAGGTACTTTGGGGGGTGGGGCTTGCCTTGCAGTGAATTTGTGAATGAGCGAGTAGAGGCTACTGGCTTTAAGTCGAGCATGTCAGCTGTTTTTCTACGACTGCTCCTCTATCTTCCACCATTCTTTGCTAACCAATAAATCACAATCAACAGTCAGATAGCCTCAATGATTTTTTCTGGCCCTCCCTCCAAAAGTTATTTATCAGTTTTAGAACACAACTAAAGACTTATAAGTTATGTTATAGCCTACTGTTAACATGTTTAATCGGTTATTAAATACATCCTGGATATAAAAAATTTAAACTAAAATGCAATCACAGTTTAAAATTATGAAAAATAAAAACATTAACAGAACAATTTACTTTTAAAACAAAACATACTAACCGGCTCAAATATGACGTGCTCTCTCTTTCTGACAGCCATTTAATAAACTACACAGAGCAGCGGATACAAGTCGCCTCTATCCTGATTGACAGGTTGCCATGGTAGCGACCTGTCTATTTCCCCCTAAATGGGACCATAATTTACTCAATGAATATCATGTTGTGTTGAAGAATACTTGAAACTAGCGACTGAGACTATAAACTTGGAAAAGAAAGGACGGAGGTGACTGGAGGAGCTGAGGTTAGTAAAGCTAATTAGTGATGCAAACTAGTCCTTTTAAGCTGATGAGGAGACGTTTCTTTTTGGATTTTAATGTGCAAATAAAATGCAGCTCAGAAGGGAGGAGGTTTCTCATGTTGCCTATTTTTTATATAAATGTCTACAGATAAATGTCAGAAGCTGTAAAATGAAGACACAAAAGGCAAACAGTCATATCTATAATGATTCTGAGGTCATATTAACAGGGTTTTCCTGCCGTTAAGGCTTAGGGGTGACGCCCAAAACATGCGGTTCCATCACTGTAAAATCACTGTGGAGCAACAGAACCAACCAAATTACTTTCTCCAGATCTAAAGGTTGGAGTTCCTCCAGTAGACTGATCTTTGGGTGTTGTTTATTTATCTGCTCTGGCTTTTCCAACTATTTGTTCAGAGATATGGTGAAAATAATGGCCCAAGATGATGTGAAATTACTTTTTTTTTTTCTTGGGGGAGCACCCCCAAATCCCCCGACCAACACCAAAACATTAATCTAAAGCTCACATTAAACTGGGAAAACACTGCAGTTTTAAGCTATTCTAAGGTGCATCGCATGCTCATGGACACAAGAGCAATGTTGCTGAGATATGGTGTGTTTTTATTATCAGACATAAATTTGGCTTCACCTCCGCTGCACAACTCCATCCTTGGGGAAACACTGAAGTTTACTTGTTTTGTGAAGTGTGACTATTTTTCCGGGGGGTGGGGCAGTCAGGCAGACACAGACGTGAGTCCTGCAGCTGATCAGCAGCTCTTGTCAGCTGGAAATGTTTTAATAACCTTCCAAACTGTCACAATTTTATTTTTGTGTTGCTTTCTCTGCGCTGGAGTTATTTAAGAACTTTGTGGCTTTATCCAGTTTGTTGTTAAATTTGTAACGATCTTTATCGTGTGTCTCTTCATTATTCTCCCGCACAAAAAAAGCTGCTTTAATGGTCAAGCAAAGCCTATAGATTTTCATTATATTCCAATCAAATCTGATGTTCATTTATACATTTTGCTCATGGATAGTGGTTATTAAATAATGTTGCCTTTGCATCGCTTTGTACGGCGTACGGGCCCACAGCCTACGGAGACCACAGTGGAAACGCACACAACAGTGGGCTGAAGGAACCTTTTTGTTCCTTGAAAAGAGATCTGGGGACTTAAAAGTCCCTGTTACTTTTGGTGGAAACGCGGCTAGAATGTCCTAGAAAGTTTGAGTCTCACTGTTTGGTGGGCGTTGTTCTCTGCCCCCAGGTAGTGATGAATCAAAATGAGTGTAATACCAGATGGCAGAGTTTCATCTTTAAATATTCGTTCAGATTTTGTAGAAGCATTATCCTTGTAACAGAATGGACTTTTCTTTTTGTGTAAAACAGAAGGGAGAGTGAGGAATCAAACACAACAACTGAGCAGGCAGGCCCTCAAAAATCCACGGCGCAGAACTTGTCTCATCTTTTGGCAGTAACTCGCAGTGCCAGCCAGGTGCTTCATCTGTTTTTCATGCAAATGTGCAGTGCACCCTGACATAGAGGCAATCTGCACAGGATAATTTGTGAATTTTTGTCGTAGCGAGACAAAGCAGCACATCCAGTTAATTGATAAATGGAATCCGTACAGACACAGTTTGTGTTCCTGTGCTGTTTTTTCAGTGAATGTGTGTGAGGGGGAGACAGATGCTTTCATCTATAATAAATGCAGGTCACTTTACAAGCCTGGAGAACATTTCCCCGAAATGTTCCCGCATAAGTGGGCTCCTGGCTGACATCATCACACGTTGCACGCATGCTGTGTGTGTGTGTGTGTGTAAAGTGTTTCCTTCTGTTAATGCTATCAGTGCCTCTGTCTAAGACTCTGTTCTCACAGACCAGGGCTAAATCTGAAAAAATGCCATTTACATGTGAAAACAACATGGGTCCACGGAACTTTTTGTGAACCGACAATCCCACATTCCACTTCACACAGTACTTGGCCAGGTGTGTGGAAGTCAGAAAGTAAGCTGGGTTTGAACTTCTCTCTCAAAGCTCTGACTATTTGTAACGTAAATCTGAATAACTGAGGGCAACACGATGACTGTCTGAAATTTAGAACAGCATTTAGTCTCACTCCTCTCAGTGACGACATATTTTTCACTCTGCCTTCCAGTGTGGCCATTTGGAACAGGTTGAAACACGTTTGATTTCCAACGCGGACACCGTTACAACATAACGGTTGTTATGTGCCCTTAGGCTGTGTCCAGACAGACATTTGCTGCTTTCATTTCAATAAGGCCGCTGCGTTGACTCAGCAGGAGTTCTGACACAAAGGGCTCAATAGCAAAACGCAGGTTTATCTGTCAAAAAATTCTAACATAGATCAACTTTTGCCATCATCTGGAAAGGCCAGTCAGTTTGCCAGTCAAATTTGTGCAAGCGCATGAATTTTAATTCATCATCTGAGTGATTCTTGAAACAGCACAGCCCCTTGTGTTTCTGATGAGTCTCAGCTGGTTAAGCCTCCGCTCTCTGATCATCTCCACTATGTTTTAATACAGCTGAGCTCAGGAATTATATGTTCTCATCTTATCAGACAACTGAATGAGCATAAAATCATGACTCGATAAACATAAATACAGACGAAAAACAGAAGGAAAAAGATTCCTTTCCATATTTTGCCGTTTGGAAATTGGGTATGACCTTACCGTGAACTGCTTGCTGCTGCTTTCTCAGCTAGATGATGTATTTCATTTCCTGCCCTTATACATCTACTGTCTCGCTTTCACTCTTTTGCTTACTGTCTCACACACATGCTCTCTAAAGTGTCTCCAGGCCAAGTTGGACGGAAAAGACCAAAAAGTAATTGAAATAGTAATGAAAAAGTAATGAAAAGTAATTTGGGAGTTTGGGGGTCCTGTCCGCTTGGTGTTGGTACTTTGCGGTTGTTGCTGCCAGACCTGACCCTACGTAACTGATGGTATCAGAGTGTTGGCAGTCTTTGGAGAAGCGGTTGTTTAGCAGAACGGGGACTGGTTTTAATAATGTGTTGCTGAGGGAATGTGGTAGCAGTGTTAGCCTGAGGTTAGTCTGAGAGTCTGGCGGGTTTATAATCAAGCTCTTTCTCTCGGTCTCTTTCACACACGCGTACAATGCTTATTATCACCAGTCCTCCTCTTACGTATGCAGCAAGACAGCTGCCTTCATTTGGCCCCTTGAATACATCAGGTGTGAAGTCATGTCCACGTCGGTCCCAGTGCCTAGTGGAGTTTATTTCAGACATGCGCTCACAGCTTGACGCTGGTTCCAGATCTGCAAACCCTCTGACAAATGTTCCCCGGATTTTCCGAAAGATATTCCAACATGTTCCCCTCGCTGCTCCCCACCCCCACCACATCTTATTCTTTTTGTGTGTGCATGTGTGTTTTTATAGACAAGAGGTCACCAGTAGTCAACTCTTTTTTTTCTTTCCCTCCCCCTGGCTGCTCCAGTTATCTACAGCCCATCCTGTTGTTCGCAGACTTACTGCGGCTCAGTCTCTATGTTTGCCTTTCTCTTCTCTTGCTGAGAAAGAACTCTTTTAGTTTTGAAGTCTCACTGCGAGTTCAGGGGAGGCAGAGGTGGGTCTGCGTTTAGGCTCTGGAAGACATAAAGCAGAGGGAAGACGGAGCGAGACCAATTCTGGACGGACCCTTGCTTGGATTCTTCAAGCACCACATCAGAGAGATGAGGGTTATTCAAAGACCCATGAAGAGGAAATGGTAACATAGAGAAGAGGATCGGTGCCTTCTGAGAAGTGAACTAGCTCTCAGAGTAATGAGCAATGTGTGAACTTGTTAACTAGGCCTATTATTTTTGACCTTAATTTAAACTGAGGATTAGCCATCTCATCAGAGCTCTTGGTGTAAAGCCAGGGCTTGTTTTGCCTTGAGCTCGAAAGGAGGATTGGGAAGGAAACTAGCTGCTCATTCGCTCAGAGAAAGCTTTTGCATATTTCCTTTGGCAAGGAAATTGAAGCGATTAAAAAGCAAATTTATTTGGACGAACTTCAAGAAAAGAAAAACAACCTGAATTTACATTGGTTGCTGGAATGGATTTGGATCAGTTCTATAGCTCAACCCAGGAGCATGCAGTTTATCTACCTGGATTCAGCTCATCAAAGGATCCAAGAATTTACTGATAATCTCTGTCTTCTCGGGCAATGGAGCTTCGTAAGAGAGTGAAGCGGAGGGAGCTCAAACATAATTCGGGCCTTTCACAAGATGCACCAGCTGAAGGGAGATGCAGCAGTGACATGCTGTGGGGGATAGAAAGGTCTAAGGCCACACAAGAGTTCTGTACAAGAGAAGTTTCTCTGCCTGGGGGATCCGGTACTTGTTCCGGTTCAGGCATTCCACCCCTGTGGCCTTGGCGACAGTGCGTTTCCATGGCAGCAGGGCTGGTATTGGCTGGGCTGCTGGCGTTGACTCAGGCCTGGTGTGTCAACGGCATACACGAGAATCTGCTGTGGTTCTCTCAGCTCACGGTAGGAGTAGGAGATGATACTGGTTTGATTTTAACCTTTAATTAACCAAGCACATTGTGGACAAGCTCTCTCACAATAACAGCCTGCACAGTTCCGAGGTGTTCAGGGGTCCAATCTCACTTCACAGTAGGAGTTAATTTGGTAACAATCTCTTATTTTTCTCCACTGCTATCTTCCATTGTTGTCCTTGTTGTTGTGTGCAGTCCCAGTATCTTCTTCATTGTGCTTGGTCAGTCAATCAGAGCAGCAATTTATGGAATATACAATCACATAGTTTTAGTTCTCTTGTTGTAGTTTTTTTTTTTTTTTACTTAAAAAGCATCCTGCTCTGCGTCCGGTAGTGACAAAATGGACAATTGTTTTTTATGTTTCAAAAAGGTATTGTCATTTTGAAAATACCTTAAGAAGTATGGTTTTAGGGGGTTAACATATTTACACACTGGTATGCTCACATCCAGGCACCGGCCAATACCACAGCCCAGCAGAAGGGAGTTATAGGGTAACTCGATATAATTACGTTACAGTGACCACAGTAACGGTCATATCATGATACAGGCAGTAATACAATAAGCAAAACGTTGCAAGGTAGTTATCTATATAACAAAACAAGATTCTTGTAGCTGAAATTATATTTCTTTTTTTTTTATAAAATGGGAACTAATCATAAACCATATCTAGAATAAACCATATTTATACATTTCTTAACTTTTTCAGAACTATAAGCATATTTACCTGAAACGATGGATAACACACAGCACGTGTCATCATCGACAAATCAGTTAGTCAGTGACTCGTGATCTTAGTTGTCCAGTAATTGCAGGGTTGGTGGTTCAATCTCCAGCTTCTTCTTGCCCCGCCTCCATGTCACAGTGTCCTTGGGCAAGATACTGATCCCCAAATTTCTACTGATGGCCAGCCCAGGGCCATCGATGTGTGAGTGTGTGTTAAAGGGTGAGTGAGAGACAAAAAGCACTTTGTTTGCTCAGTTAGAAATTGCTATATTAAGTGCAGCCCATTTAACATTTACTGTGTCATTTTAACAGGCAACAAACCGAACTGTTGGAAATCTGAACAGTTGTGGAGTTAAGAGATTTACTTATGTGTGTTAATAATGTATTCAGAGAGCCTGAGAATAAAGGTGGCGCTATGCTGCGAGTTTACTGAGGTCATAAAACTAGAAGACTGGAATATACGAAATGAGCCATAGACAAAATCTAATAAAATGATCACTTTTACCAAACAATACACGACGGTCGAAAACTATATACTCCCTGGAGGTCAAAAAACACAAGTGAGACGTTCACACTCTGTTGAAGGGACTGCAAAAAGACAGCTGTGTCAGAGGTTCCTTTAGCCTACATTAATGAATTAGACTACTAAGTCTATTTCATAAATGTTTATCTAGGCTGCATTTGATAATATTAGGCGTATTGGCCTATGTGGTATATCTGGAACAATAATTGCAAGCCATAGGGTAAGGCTGCAGGTGGTTTGAAAAAATAAAAAGGCTATCCACTGCAGTATCAGTTTTTTATGATCATGTAACCAAAAGTTACCAATCTACATAACCTTGCTATATTGCTTAATGAAAGTGAATGCACGTGAAGTCATTTTTTCAACAATAGGGGGCGCTACATAAAACACTTTTAGGAAAAGTCAAAAACTGGGGGACTTGAAAAAGTTATTGAAAGAAAGTTACATGCAATCAAAAAAACAGCTGATTACAACTATGTATGTCAGCGGAAGGTTTAAACCAGGTGAACGAAAAGAATTAGCTGGTGCACCTGTGTTGGTCTGGGACATGACTGAGAACCACTGGCCTGTGTAGGTAGTCAGTTGTAGTTGGCTGGTGTCCTGCATTGTTTTAATCCTGCTGTCAGGTAACTACATATTGAGGATGTTGATCTGCGGGATACGAAGGACTGGTTGCTTTGCCAGGCTGATTGAATTCAGTCATCAGTTCCACACTGTAGGGGTGGGGCTACAGGCTTCAAAGGGACATTTTATGGAAGATGCCGATAATATGGAACATTTTATATACAAAGTCTATTTGACATGTTGGATTTTTGTATTTTTCCACATAATAGCTCAAGTTGTAACACAAGTGGAAATCTATAGGGTATCATCATAAAATATTCTTTGGTTTTTAATAAGCATATTTCGAGATACGTCGGAATAACCACATTCCACTGCAGCAGGACAATAACACTGGAGAAGCAATTTGACAAACATTTCTTTTTAGTCATGCCCAGCTTTAAAAACTATTCACTAACTAAATGTTATTGATGATTGATGATTGACTTTATATTCAGCAGCTGGTGGTTCACTGTGTGCTCTCAGTTTTTACCCCCCAGTGGAAAAGTAATCATGCACGGCGAGCAGGAAATCTCTTGGGAAGACATCCCTCAAGCATACGCACGCACACACACACACACACACACACACACACACACACACACACACACACACACACAGTGTTACCTGTCTTATTGTTATTGTTGAGGATTACGAGTGTATTAGCTGCTTTGCCGCTATCCTCCACATTTCCTTCATGTCTTGCCAGAATGTCTGTTTTCCATATTATCAAGAGCAGAAGTGATGCAACTAAATTCCCCGTTTTGCTTTCAGGAAGTGGAGCGGGAGATCTCTTTTCGGACAGAGTGTGGACTCTACTACTCCTACTACAAGCAAATGTTGCAGGCCCCATCCATACAGGAAGGTATACATTGTGTTTATGCTGATTTCATTAATATATATATGTGTGTGTGTGTGTGTGTGTGTGTGTGTGTGTATATATATATATATATACACATATACACACACACACATAGATATCAGCAGTCCATCTATGTCATCCTTGATTTTATGACTATAGTTGAGTCTTTGCTGAACCACTCACCAAAGCAGCGATAACTAGGCATGGCAATCCTGTCGAGTTTTGGTTTTCCACATGCTGAAGCAATGTGCACAGGGCTTTACAGGGAGATACACTGTATCTAAAGAGCGGGTGGTGCCTTTTTTTTAGCTTTAACAAAACCAAAAACACAAGAACAAAAGCATAAGGAACGTAAACATGTGTTTGATGTAACATCTGATGTGATGTAAGCTGTAAATGTTACTTTTTTGACATGTTTTAACATGGATAGAGACACCAGATGGCTGTCTTTACCTATTCTTACAAGGAGAAGGAAACATTTTCCTGACCAAACAAATCACTACAGTTTCTCATGACGCACAGTCTGGTCTGAGGGAAATTAGTCTAATTATTTTGTTCCCATTATCATTACAATTTCTAGTTGGAAATGGGCTGACCTCCCTTTTTTGTCTCACTGTGTGTTCACTTCTTTTCCTGTCAGCAGCATGTCTTGATATGCAGAAGCTACAGTAGGTTAAGGGTTGGAAGGAAGGATGGAGTGATGGCATAATGGGAGAAATGAGATGGGAAATTAAATGAGTTGGGAAGAAGCAAGGATGGAAAGAGGAGTGAATAGAGAAAAGGCAGAACGGAGACAGAAGCGGGGGTGAGTGGAAAGGACAGAAGGGAAGGAGGAAAGAAAAGGTATAATGCAAAAATGACTGGAAGGGATAATGATGGATGAATGAAATGGAGTGGGTTGCTTGTGTGGGTGGTAATGTGTACTTCATTTATGAAAAAGTTTGCTGTTTTGTTTGGTCCTACATGGATCAAGAACACAACAGTGATCAGGCTGACACATCTCTGCCTGCAGCAGAAACTCAGCTATCTGCTGCTAGTTTGGTGTCTCACTTTCTTTCAGTCAGATGAAATACATAGCAATGATACTGCACCCAGTGCCCAATTTGGAATAATGACACCAATGTGTGGTTGAGCTCATAAAAAGTTAAGAATCAATTTGTGGATGGCCATTACTGAATGATAATTCTGGTTTTCTAAAATATATGTCTTTTTTTTTTTTTTTTTTTCAATCCGCATTAGTGATCTCGCTGCATTCGAGAGCTCTGAGAGGAAGTTAGACAGGGCAAAAAGCACGACCGGTCTGATGTTCAGATAGGTTGTAAACAAAACCCCAGTTTAACCAAACTTATTTGGAAAAGAAATCAAAGGCGAATGCTAAAATAACCATCACAGTTTACAGACTGACTTCCTCCTGAGTTCAGTCATATTCCTTTCTCTGTTCCACTATGATGTACCAGTGTTGTTCCTAGATATCAGCAATTACTTTGGTGAGAATGTTATCACAACTGATAAGAAATAATGTCCATCACAAACAAGACCCAAGTTGCAATAAACATAATTAGCCTCTAAACGTTTTTTTGGCCACTTGTGGGCAGCGGAAACAAGCAGTGAACACAACGCTGATGTATTTATCAGCTTTTAATTTGATGTGGTTAACTTGTTAGCAACCAGCTGCTTATTGACACATCCAGCAGATATGGAGCAATTAGCATTCATTTAGAGTTGTGTTTGTGGCGACTTGGTAAACAGTATTTCCTTTCCTTTCAGCTTTGTTGTGCTCCCCACCATAACCTGAGAAAAAAATATCTGTCTCTTTAGCTGCCAAGTCCTCTACTGTGTTCACCACCTAGTCACTAACTTTGTCTGTCTGCTGTTTGATGCTGGGCAGGTAATATACAGTAGGTTTTTAGAGCTTGTTTTTGCTATACAGCTGCCTGCTAGAGCTTAAAACAAAGCTGATGAGAGTGGGATACAACCATCAAACCAAAACAACAAGCTGAAAGATGCTAAAACAAACTAAGGGGAGCTGCAGAGTCTGGTGATCACCATAGACTGTATATAAAATGGTGATAACCCTCTGTGAGTTTGTTACTGTAAGCGACACCTGTCACATATAAGTAGTCTGTGGTGATCTATTGTTAAAGACGTCATATTCTGCTTTTTGGCTTTTCTTTATTGTGTAAAATATCTTTTTTGTGCATGTAATAGGTTTGCGAATTGAAGTCCACCCCGAAGGGCGTTACAATCTCCTACAGAAAACCCTGCTCTTGAACTGCCTGAAAACAGCTTCCAGCCTTTACTTCTGTCACTTTGTAACACGTCATAATGCTCGCCTAGCGGCTAGTCAGGCAAAAGAGTGGTTACTTTTTTAAATTCTGCAAAGGAAGTGATGTTTGAGGGCTTCCAAGGTTGAATGCACTGATTCGTTCAGACATCCATTGTACTTTCAGCAATTAAGGAATTCAATTGAAGCAGAACAGTCTGTGGTTTTACGAGCTGATAGAAATTTCAAACACTGTTATTGTTCTTTAATAGCAGCATTCTCTGTAAATGAGCGGAGGTGAGCTTTGAGAAACCTCCCTGGTTGTCACAAAACCAACAATAATTATCAGTCTATCTGTGAATAAAGGGTGCCATTTTTAAAGTGCGTGTATGTGTGTGTCTGTCCCCCCCTCCTAGGGCTCTCAGATTTGATCCATGACAACTTGACAGAATCCAAGAGGACCATTAATCTCCTACAGCGAATGAATATCTACCAAGAGGTCTTTCTCAGTGTTCTCTACAGATTGTTGCCCATACAGGTAACACATCACTCAGCTGTCAGCTTTTTACTATCGGCTCGTAAAACAACAACAGCTTAGAGTAATGACTGCCACTGTTACAAAATGATGGACTGTCTTTGTGACTTTTGCTGTCATTGTGGCTTCATGAAATGAAGAATTCTCGTTATGTGATAAATGTATGAAATAATATCACACCCCAGTATTTTGAAAAATATAGATTTTGTCCTTTGTCATGTTATTAACTAAGTTACTGTTACTGTTGAGGGGCATGTTAGGAGACTGGCAGGCATTTGAGGCGCTGTGGCATTTTACATTTTGGTCTTTTTAGCTGACATAGCATGGCACACTTGTAGTTGTCACACTGGAGGAAAAGGTTTCTGTGTTGGCATATCAATTAACTGGGAAACCGCTAGTTAGCTTCCTCAGCGATCTCATTGTGACAGGAATGCCAGGAAGTAAAATATCAGACCAAACTCTGAAAATGCCACTGTGTTCCTGAGTGCTCGAGTCATTCGCTGTCACTGTAGTCAACTCTCTGCGTGTTCTTTTACACCGCCTAATGAGCTAATGGTTTCTGTGTGTGTGTGTGTGTGTGTGTGTTTGTCTAGTTGTATCTGGAGCCAGTGTATTTCTACATTTACACAGTGTTCTCGCTCCAAGCGGTGTATGTGATCGCTCTGTACCTCACAGCATGGCTCCTGTCTGGTTCCTGGCTGGCTGGTACACTCACTGGGATCTGGTACATCCTCAACAGGTGGGTAATGTGCACTTGTGTGGCCGTGAGACACCGAAAGGGGGAGATTGTAGACATGCGCACTTGACTTTGTAAATGTTATGGCAGTTTTACATTTTAGCATAAGAAGGGGGTTTCGAGATGAATCCTCACAGAAGTTTGACAAACAACACATTGTTTGAAACCAGCAAGCCTCACAATTCTATCAGTGCCAGTTTGTATTGCAATATCACTGCAACAACGTGCTTATTTTGTGACAGGAGTGCATACAAAACAAAACAGTAAAATAAAAAAATAACACATTCTTGCACACATGTGCACAACATGTAATATGTCAAGAAACACTAATGGGCCAACAAAAGCAGTGAAGACAGACTGGAAGCAAGTAAACATGGGTATAAACCATGCAGGTTTCAAACAACCAAAAAAATCGGTATTTCAAATGTTTTATATACATTCAGCATGATTGTTAAACCTCAAGGATGCACACAATGTGTTTTGATGATTAATGCTGACTAAAAACAGAAACTTCAAGTCACAATTAAAAATAGTTTGAAAATACATTCACACATGTTCATCATTCTTGCAGTCCTCTTGGTGGATTCATTAGTAGTTTAGTTTAGCCAGTGTTGCTATTTTGAGTGAACAATATTAGATAGATCGAAGTCAAAATTTAAATACTGCGCTATTGGTCAAGCCTCCCGTGGAGGATGGCAAGCACCACAACAACTGCAATGTTCATACTTCACACTTCAGTGCATGTTAAATGAATAAATTCATGCTTCAAAAGTTCCACAACCGTAACGAGCTCTCTAACGGTTCAAGGACAGACCGCCATGGGCTGTTCGCGACCTGACTTCAAACTTGGAAGCTGTAAGTGTTGCCGTGTTTTGTGTTGTTTTACTGTTTATTTTAAATATTAGCTAACTTTAAAAAAAATAATTTTTTAAATATTAGCTAACTTGGCGTTAGCATATTGCGCGGCTAGCACGCTTGGCGATGTTGGACTCACGTTGTGATCCTGAGGAACAGTCGAGAGGAACTGAATGAACCTAATTTGATGCTCACTAACTAAGGAGCGTAGTGTGTCTGATGCCTGCAGCTGTTTTTCATGTTGCTTTCTGTGGATATTTAGTTATTACGTTACTACAGCGCAGTGCCCGCACCGCTGTGTGTGTGTGTGTGCTGTGGTATGTACACGCCAAGGCTGTCCCCTGAGTCCGACCCTTTTCGGATTATTTATCGAAACTTTGGCCCTAGCAATTGGAGAGGAACATAAGACCTGTATGTTTACAGATGATGATCTGCTTTTTATTCCAAGCCCAGACTCAAGCATCCCTAAATTTATGTCCCTGCTATATAAAAATAATTCATATTCTGGATATAAGCTAAATATTCTAAAAATGCAAACCCTCACATTTAACTATACTCCCCACCCAAATACAAAAGGGAAATATAAATTCCAGTGGGACTCGCCCAAAATAAAATATTTAGGAAATAAACCTTACTAAAGATATGTCAAAACCTTTTGCACACAACTACGGCCTTATTAATAAAATAATCAAATCTGACATACCTAGATGCACCCTCCTCCCACTAGATATGAGTAATAGAATAGAAATAATTAAAATGAAAGGGTTGCCACGGCTCCTTTATCTCTTCCAGTCATTGCCTCTAGAGGTTTCCCAAAAACAATTTGTTGAGTGGAACGCCTGGATCTCAAGGTTCATTTGGAAAAATAGAAGACCTAGGATTCAGTTCAAGACACTACAGCTGAGAAAAGAGAGGGGAGGAAGAGCTTTACCATGTTTACAGGACTATTTCTATGCTGCGCAATTGAAACCCTTTATATAATGGTGTGATCCAAATTATGAATCCAAGTGGAAAAGCCTGGAAATTACACCGATAAAAATTCCAATACAATCTATAATAGGAAATAAAAGCCAAGCTGAAAGACAATATAACAGCTTGAATCAATGGATTTCATTAACTCTTAAGCTATGGTTTAAGGTCTTGAGGAAGTTACACGTAGTGAAACAGGCCAGGGTCCTGAATTGGATAGCATACGATCCAGAATTTGAACCTGCTAGATTGGACGGTGGCTTTGAACTATGGGTTAGGAGAGGCAGCGGCGTCGTTAGCCCTAAGCCCCGGATCTCAGAAGGATTTAAAAAAAAACAAACAACAAAAGGCAGAAAATTTAACTTTACAGGCTTACGTGCGCGGGAGCGAGCGAGAGATTATTGTCATTATTTATTCTCCTGCAAATTAGCGGAGAATAAGATGATCCAGCTGTAGCTCTGTGTCTGTCCTCTCTGCTCCACCTGAAGCGGCTGTGAGCTGCACTTTATCAGAGGCGCTGAAATTAACTTGTGTGGATTTGTGGTGAGGTTAATCACCTGATAGGCAGAGGAGGCATTATACATATTTCATTTTAAAATCTATGTGTGGTTCCCCCTTCTTTCCTAATGTAAAGTTTTATTTCGGAGCTGGCTCATGTAGGAGGCGGTTTACCAGCCAATCACTCACACACTCCACATCAGTCATGGACAAAATGTAGCCGATAGAAATGTTGAGGGAGGGAAAAATAGTTGCTCGAGGCAGCTTGCATCAGTATTACAGACTTTTCTTTTGTGCTGCTGTTACTTCTAGCTGAAGGCAGCAGTGATGGTGTCTGCAGCATGGATGGGTACATCTAATGTAGGCCTACAGTTCCGCAGTAAAGCGCTGGTCGGGTGCTTGTCTCAGTCACAGAGCTGGGCAGATGCAAACATTTAGAAAATCAGACAAATATCTTTTCAGTTTAAGGCTTTATGTTCTACTAACACAACTGAAATCTAGTGAGAGCACATGATGGCACTGGTGGCCTGTTGGAAAGCAGCATGCGTCGCAGCAAGTGAAACACTTTCACTTTCCATTAACAGCGCATTAAAAGCGTCTTTAGTCTCTGCAGAGCAAATGAAGCCTACACACTGTAAGATCTATGTCAGACAATCACTGCATTGATTGAGATATATTAAAAGTGTCCTGTTGTTGACTTTGGACATTAGCCTGTTTCTTTTCTTTAATACACATCGGTTCCTATTTGTTTTATAGCGATGTCCGAGGGTAAGTCCAAACAGACTCGCCTGTGAAACTAATCTTTCACTCAGGAGCTACCAGCTGTTATATATGTTTATTTTTGAGATGCACACAGAGAGAGAGAGAGAGAGTATATGGTGGATAAAATAGTTCTGTTGGGTTTTACGCATGACGCACAGCTCTCTCTATATGCAGGTTCACCTGCTTCAACAACGAGCTACTCCTGTGTTGCTGCCACAATAATTGTTTGCGTTGTGAAGATTATTTAAATGCTTCAGGAATAATCAGATTTTATTGGCAGCCTGTGCTACTGCAAAGAGCTTTGATTGGCTACATCTCCATAATAAAAGGCACAGGTAACAAAAATTGGCTGGGCAGCATTAGTGATATTTTAAAGTGATTATATCAACACCTTCATGGAGATTTAAAAAGGAAAATAATTAGAAATAGAATTGTAGAAACAGCTAAAGTCCAGGAGTTTATAACTGAATTAAAATGATATCATTTATTATTGATGAGGTAAAAAGGTGTCACATGCACATGTAAAGAGGTTACCTCAATCAGTCACGCCTGTGTGTGTGTTGATTCAGCAGTGATGATATTAAAAGTTGATCTACAGGAGAAACAACTCAGAATGTCTGAGAGCTGTTCTGCATTATATTCTGTTACAGTTTAAGATTTTAAATTGTTTTATTATATCTTTATTAAACCAGAAAAACTCTTTTTCCAAGAGTGTCCTGGCCAAGGCAGGCAGTAGTACAATTGCACATTTAAGATAATAAAAATACAAATAATCAATTACAAGGTCATAAAATATCAACATGTTCTTAAATATTCACCACAATTCAGCAACAAGGACAATCAACTGAGTAATCAGTCATAACATCTGAAGGCAGAATTGCCAGCCTTCTTTTTGTTTCCTCACCTCAAACAGACAATTTCAGAGTTATGAGTTAATTTCAGACACATTTGGACTGGAAAAGCAGGACTTCCACAGATACCAGCAAGTCAGAGACTATTATAATAAATAATACCACAAAAAAGACAATAAAAAGTTGGTCTCAAGAATATACGGAAGTATACAAGCCTCTAAAAATAATTCTACGTTATCCATTAAACAAAAATGGGAGAGAAAATCAAACACAAATATCAGAAGAGACCTGGATGGAAATATGTGAGACACAAGTGACCATTGCAAACGCAAGATCTCTGTGATAGTTCGGCTGGAAGAATATGGTGAGATTACAGGCACACAGAGCCGAGGCTTCTGTTGGACAGTGTGGAACTTCTATGGCGAATCACATTCATGTTTTTTGGACCTGCCCGAAAATCCAGTCATTCTGGAGAGAGGTGGATACCAAGATAAATAAAATAATTGGGATGGATATAGATTTCTCTTTTGTTACTTTGGTAAAATGCCGGGAACAGTCCAACAGAAGGATAAATACTTATTGAAGATATTGATAAGTTGTAGGAAAGCTATAACAACACTGGACCAGTGGCATGGGGTTATCCAAGAAATCAACTGTATGGAGAGACTTGCCTTTGGATTGAGGCTTCAAGAGCACTGAACACTGGGAAAAATGGATTGTGTATGCACCTTAAGTAATATGACATTATTCCATGATGTATGTGTAAACGAATACTTTGATTTTAACTGTAACGCCCATGATGACCTCATGTTCTTTGTACATGTAAATAAATAAATAGAAAGTTTAAAAAAAAAGATCTATGTTAACTTTTAAGGACACTGAGACCATATTACACGCCTTCATCTCATCACGCCTGGATTACTGCAACAGCCCTTTTATTTGCCTAACCCAAAAATCAGTCAGTGAACTTTTTTAAGTCCCTTCTTAAAACATATTCCTTTCCTGATTTTAGTTGATTTTATTTATCTTTTAACTTCATTTTCAAGTTTTTTCCTGCTTTTAACGTGTATGTTATAAAGTGCTCTATAAATAGAGATTATTATTTTTATTAAAGATGCAATGTGTAAGATTTTCTCAGAATTTTAGTTTAAAACAATCAAAACATTTTTACTATATTGGTCAGTAGAATGTGAAGTAGCAGCTCTGACATCATGTCAAAGATGCATTGTGTTGCAGAGATATCTACTGAAGTTAGCATGCTAACCAGCTAGCTCCGGCCCGTCCTGTGTTATAATACCACTTGTGCCTTGAGATGCAAGAGTGAGTTACTGTTGTGTCCAGTTTGCTCTCAGTCCAACATGAGAAGACTACTAAGTAGAGCTTGGGCTTGTCAATCAATACTGCTGCACGTGCTGCTCTCCCTCACGCTCCTCCACCTCTCGATCCTCTGGTGCCTCAGCTTTTGTGTCTCCTGCCAACACTTGAACTTCACTCTTTCTGACTGGCTGTGAAATTGTTGTTGTCTGGGGGACACACGGGAGGGGAAAGAGCCCCAAAGTGCTGTCCAATTGCATTTAGCGCTCATGTTAACCAAATGGGCTGTTCAGACCGAGCGAGCCTGTGTGGGTACAGCCGCAAGCAAATCTGGCAGGAAAACACGCTCATAATCTAGTATAAACTATATAAATTCTAAATATTATATAGGGTGTAAATTATCTGATTCTGATACATGATGAAGTATGCTCACCAATCCTTTTGATTTCTCTGTCCCTCTCACCGTTGTTCTCCTGGCGTTTCAATTCCCTAAAAATAAAATATCAAAATCTGCCCATCAGCTATAATTATTAGAAATGCTATCACTGCTATTTGTTACTGTGCTTTTTTAAATTACATACTTATTCCACACATTTGTCTGGTGTTGGATAAGCTCAAATGTCACATGTGATTAGAAAAGGGCAGAGGAGCAGAATCACTTAGAGAGTAGTCCGGCTCAGGGGTAGGAGGAGGTGAAATGCTGCCTCCTTTTTGTTTGGAGCATGTGGCCAGGATTGGAATTACATATTGTACCTTTAAGACTGCAGTGCAACAAACGTCATATTGAACCAGCGTTACGAATGTAACTACGGTTCTATGAATTCCGGATGACTGCCAGACGGCGGTGCTTTAGCATCGGGTGTCTCCATCTCGCATTTGCACATGTCGAGTAATTATACCAACAAAGTCACCTGTGACCATGCGATGACGTAGGGCGCCAGTATAAAACCCTCACGTCATCACACAATATCTTCCTACAGAATCTTCTCGCCCAGATTCCGAGTGACAGACAGCTCTGCCGTTCATCCAGAATTCGTAGTTACTCTCGTTCTATTTCATTCTTCATGACCGCCAGAGCGCGGTGCTTTAGCACTGGATGACTTATACCAGCAAGGTCACGAGGAATGCTCACCGTGCTAAGGAGTGGAAGCAGTTGACAGGACGGCTGCTGCTACTGCGTGGGGAGGAGCCTCATTTACCCTGTAATAGCGAGTGAAGGTACATGAAGACTTCCAGCTTGCGGCAATACAGATGCAGAGAGACCCCTCTCAAGGCCGCCCAGGATGTGGACACACTCCCGAGTAGAGTGACACTTAACCTTACTAGATGCTGGCAGGCCGTGCGACCCATAAGCATGCAGAATGACATCCACAATCCAATTGGAAAGTCTCTGCTTGATAGAGCGTGACCCTTTCTACAACCCCCATAGCAAACAAAAAGGTTGTCAGACTTGCGTACCTTGGCAGTGGCCTCCACATAAGCCTTTAGGGCCCAAACAGGACACAGTAGCTGTGACAACTCGTCCGCCCCTTCAGACGAGACCCATCTGGGTACCAACGCAGGCACCTCGGGCTCAATGATAGGTCATGCAGTTCTCCTACTCGCTTTGCTGATGTGACAGCAGGCAGAAATGCTGTCTTAGCAGACAACCACCTCAACTCTGTCTGTCCTAGCGGTTCAAATGGGGGCAGACTCAAGGATCGCAAAACCACCTTCAAATCCCATGGTGGCACTACAGTGACACCCGATGGTCTAAGCTTCAAGCCTTCAAGAACTGACTAACCAGATAGTGTGACCCCACTGTGCGATTGTCCACTGTCACGTGCCCCGCTGAAAAGGCAGCTGCATACACTTTCAGTATCGAGGTGCACCTGCCGACATCTAACAACGACTGCAGGAAACACAGAATGCTGGTTACCGAGCAGTTCTCCGGTACCTCAAAAAGCTTCCACCGATTAGCGTACAGTGACTGAGTGGAGGGAGCCCTCAAACTTAACACAGTGCGGATCACTGACTGGTCACAAGATGCCAGGAGTGGGTCCTGGCTTCCAACGGCCAGACACACAGCTGAAGGCGGTCCGGATTCGGATGCCATATGCGTCTCCCCAGCTGAGAGAGAAGGTCCGGTCTCTTTGGGAGGTGCCATGGCTCCCCACTGAGCAACCTTAGAAGCACTGGGAACCATGTCCTCCCCAGCCAATTGGGGGCTACTTGCAGCAGTTTGTGGCCTCCCTGTCAGACCCTCTCCAGTGTCACCCGAATGAGTGGAATTGGAGGAAAGGCACACAGAAGGCACGCCGGCCACGCATGAGCTAAGGAGTCCTGCCCCAAAGGACCGGTCCTCTCGCTTAGAGAGTACCAGAGAGGACAATGCGCTGATGTTTCTGAGGCAAAGATATCCACTTCTGCCTTGCCATATTGGCCCCAAATCATTTCCTCCACCTCAGAAAGTGGGGAAACGCCCACGTCAAGAGCTGCTGAGATCTTGACGTCATGGCCATCCAGGCATGCAGGCGTTACAGACATGCGAGCTCAACATGTCACTTAGTTAAGCTGACCTTACAAAATACACTGATAGAAGGGTAGCGCACAAAAGTAATACACAGCCACAGTATGCTGCTAGCAAGTTCGAGCTGAACAAAAATGCCAGTCGGCCCCACTGCTGTCCTTCAGACAAGTACTGACACTAGTAGTAGCAGTGCACTCCAGCACTGCCTAAGAAAGTAACTTAACACCGCTTCTACCCCAGTAACTTAACAGAATTTACCGATGTTATATCCCCCCGAGAGCAGAGAGTTTACAAGGCAACGGATCATGCAACGCAGCAAAGAAGCGGAAACACCACAGTTTTAAGCTACTGCGTGAACATCAAAAACGACCAATAAACCGGGCGAGCCACCAGCCCTCAACACAATTAATATTAAGGCTTGACGGGCAAATGTAACGTTAGCCTACTTATCTGTCTTGTAGTAACTTATTCAACACAATTCCGAGTGTGAAAAGTTTGCAACCGAAACCCCCCCCCCCCAGCTGATCGCAGCCTCTGGTGGACGTGAACACAAAGCACCAACCCTCAGGTTACAAGGCTAAAAGCGATGAGCCGAATTGACCTGTGTTGTTTCCTCAGTGCGAGAAGATTGAAGGAACAGATTGTGTGATGACGTGAGGGTTTTATACTGGGGATCCCTACGTCGTCGCATGGTCACAGGTGACTTTGTTGGTATAATAACTCGACCTGCGCAAAAGCGAGATGGAGACATCCAGTGCTAAAGCACAGCCGTCTGGCGGTCAGCAAGAACGAAATAGAACCATGTTTCCTTATACACAAGGAAAATAAATCGGCTTAATTGATCACTTCAGCAACAATATTCTGTGAATGAGAAAATGTTAATGTATTT
Organism: Micropterus dolomieu; assembly: GCF_021292245.1. NCBI lineage: Eukaryota > Metazoa > Chordata > Actinopteri > Centrarchiformes > Centrarchidae > Micropterus > Micropterus dolomieu. The sequence continues at coordinate 34,278,407 of NC_060169.1, read as the reverse complement.
CTTTTATGTCTGTGGTGGGAATATTTTTAAACATGCCTTTAGAAGCAAGCCCCGTTAAACATTCATGCCAACTTACAAGATGAATATCCAGAAAAGCTCTTTACCTACACACTCAGTTTAATAAGAGCAGAAAATGAATACAATGAGAGCTTGACTTTGATGTGTTGCCCCCCCCGCCCTTTGTTTACAATTAGCAGCTTGGACACTGTGTGAATGAGGCAGCTTAGTGTCACACTCAGTAAATGATGGATCTTAGTGACGTTGTCTCATGCAGTGTGAACAGGGTTATGTGGAAAATAACCCACAGTTAAACAGCAGTGCAGTTTTTTTCCTTGTAAATCTATTTAACGGTTGTTTTGCCCCATCGACACACAGACCTCAGGATGTTGCAAACAGACAAAAAGTCAATGTAGTAGTCGGTTTAGCCCTTATGAGTTGTGAGTTAGATGTTTTGATATTGATTTTATCATCGTTTTAAAAATTGATTTCCACCATCAACCTGTCTCTCCATCCTCCCTTCAATCCCTCTTTCCCTCCTATCAGGGTAGATACCACTCGTGTGGAGTTCAGCATTTCCCTCAGAGAGAACTGGTCTTTGCCCTTCCTAGCGCTGCAGGTGACCGCTATCACCTGTTACCTCAGACCTCAGCTCACCGCCTTACAGCAGGTACACACAAACCCACACTAAATCAAAGCTATTGACCATCCTCACCATATAGATTGGCCTTGACGTGGCACACCCAACCCATCTGTTCGATAATCTACCATCTCTAAAAAAGCTAGCTGCACAGTAGGAATGAGTATACAGTACATGCCAACAGAACCCATTCAGTTGAAGTATCTAACCCCAGTGTCTTTGCGTGTGTGTTTCCCTCCTCAGAAGGTGATGGTGTGGTTGATGTATGTGACCACATTCTGTTTCTGCCTGACGTGGCAGTTTAACCAGTTCATCCTACTTGTTCAGGCTCTCATCATATACACCCTGGACTGTCTTGACTTCTTAACAACAACACAGGTATGGCTACAGGGAGGACCAGATACGTTTTTCTAGCTTCTGGGTTTATTTTCTGAGGCAGTTATTCTAAAACGCTTCATGGTTTAAAAATACAAAGGGTTATTAACTGATCTTATTTTGCAGTTTTCACCCAGATTATCCTCAAGCCTCTGAGTGGGTGTTTTTTTTTCTAGATGTGCTATGTGCTACTGACTGTAAAATGTCACTGTATATTCTACGAATGTTGAAACACGATGTTTTTAACCTTTTTTTAACCTAGTAAACATAGTGTTAGTCAACATGTTTAAACCATCTCTCTTTACAACATACACTAATACTGGAAAGACCCATTGTACTGTTAAGATTGTATTCCACTTGAAAAGTGGGAGCTAGTTAGCCTAGTTTGCTTCATTAGCACTGATTCCCACCAGATGTTACTTTACATTCCTGTTATTTCTACACCCGCTGACTCATTGGCAGCTCCTGCAACACTCCAACATAGTATTATCCAAACATAGAGTTCCAGCTACTCTTAGCTGTCTTTCTTTTTTGGGTCCAGTTGTGGTGTCGGCTAACAGAAACAAGTAGCTTTGGTCTTGTAACCTCAATGTCTCTTGTGACTTCTTATTTGAAAAAGAGTTGTTTGTATTTTTGCCACAGTTGGCAGGTATTTAGACACTTCTGGATGTGGTATGGATATGGTTCCCTTGCTGGTGTCTGCAGTCATGTGACATGGAGAATACTGACTGGTGTCAAACAACTAATGGCTTAAGTTTGCCTACATTTTAAACAAATACACCACCTTTTTAGAGTATTTCAGGGCCACATGTGGTAAGTGGTCAATGTCAAAACAAAAGTGTTCACTGGTATATTCCTGTAATGGCTGACATCACACATTACCTACCCAGACTGCTCCACAGCACTATGTGTGTGTTTCTCTAGGTGACCACTCTCTACCTTGTTCAAGTGAGTGGTCTGCTGAGTGTGTGGCTCCTCCAGTTCTGTAACTCCATGATACTGGGCTCACTGGTTCTGAGCTTCATCGTAGCCGCACTCTTCATCAGACACTGCCAGGTCAGTGTGTGTGTGTGTGTGTGTGTGTGTGGATACAGTTAATAAAATTGACAGTCTGAGATCAGAAAAGACAGGACTTAGAGGAACATAGAGAAATAATATCACACTGTTAGTGTATTAAAGTCACACCAGGCAGGTTTGGTAGCTGGTTTAAAAAACACAGATGGAAGATTAACCTTCATTTCGGTTGACACGTAGAGGCCTGAGCTGTAGTCAGTTTTTGAAGAAGATAATTCCAATTTGTATGCCGGAGACATATTTTCCTGTCAGGTCTAAATATAATTTAGTTAAATCACATCTTATCATAGTAAAAATTACAGAAACATTTAATGTGACAGGATGACAGAAGAATGGAGTGAAATATGGAGGAAGGATGAGAATCAGAAATGGGAGAGAGAGATTTCATGTCTGGCTGTACAGTAACTACGTGGTGTAATTATGAAATGTTTTATTAAAAATGGGCACATATAATCCATTCTAATACGTTTTAGAGGAGTCAGGCTCCAATTATGAATCTGTGAAAGAGTGCATCATATCAACTCTTAATTTTTCTGACAACAGATTGAACTCTGAATCAATCCGACAGCAACTAATCACATTGCACAAGCAAGAGGGAGAGTTGCTTTTAGCATATACGATGATAATATTACAGAGTACAGTCAGACCTGCTCTATATGAGCTTCTGTTATGAATAGGTGCTATATAAATAAAACTTAATTGAATATCAAACGCCAACGCTTTTCACTGGAATAACATACCAAGGTACCTGATCATGTTGCTTTTAATTGTTAAGTTATAAAACACATTTTAAAAAGCGTTCGTTATTTCTATAAATTGACTAAACTAATTGGCATTACATTTTGTCAAGCGTGCATAATGAATCGAAACACAAAGTATAGGAGTTGGACTTTACTTGGAGATTGAGTCTGAGCTTCATAGCACAGACATGAGGCTTACCTGTGACTTGCAAAACGATGGCTTAGTCCCACCTCTGGGTTTAAATATATAAAGTGGCATATATGTTTGTCAACTATGTATTTTATTACATGATAAAATTTTTATCATGTTGGCATTTAAGATATAAATTAATATAGAGATGCATGGACCTAACACAGGCTGGGTGCAGGTGAAACTGTATGGGTCTGCTTATATTACATTTCTAAATGTAAAATTGCATTAAATCATATAAAAGATGTATTATCAAATCTCTTGTTGCTGTCTGCTCACGCAGACTGGTCTGAAGACAGGAAGCCTGCTGGTTCGTCTGGGCAAACTGGTACTCCACAGCGCCATGGTTCTCCTCCTCACCTTCACCATCAACTACCTGGCCAAGGTGCCTTCCTCCCTTCCTTGTTTCTTCCTTCCTCATTCTTACGTCTCCTTATCCTCTCCTTCCCTTTTCTGCTTTTCTTGTATCTCCTTGTGTGTTCATTTCACTCTTTCCCTCCTTTCCTATCCCCAGCCCCTTATCTCTCCATGTCTCCTGGCGTCTCTGCTCTGCTCTCTTATTTTCTTTTTGTTCTCTGCTCCTCTCTTTCCCGTGTTACTGCTGCTTCTCCCCCACTTGTCTCTCCTCTTTTTCTCTACATTCTCCCACCTCCCTCTACTGTAGCCGTTCTCTCCTCCTCCTCCTCCTCATGTATCTAAAATTCTTAGGTATGATGTGAGGTCACCATATGATCTCAGCTTTACTCTATACATCTCAGCTTGCTGATCCTTAGCGTTGACGAGATGACCTTTATCTGCGTATGTGTGTGTGTGTGTGTGTGTTTCCAGAAAGCACTTCAGCTCAGATCAGATGAACACATCTTTAAATTCATCAAGTCAAAGTTTGCCTTGGGGCCGACGAGGTATGAACACACACGTTGATGCATACATACACACTCAAACATAGACGGACATGCTTCTGTTCTTGGACACATTCATGCACCACGCTTAGAAAATCTGATTTGACACTAGAGCGTGCTCACACACAAAGTCTACAGTCTGTACCCAGAAACACCTCTTGACTTGATCCAGTGTGACTGTATTATTCACTAGACACCAGTATTGTAGCACCTGGTGTGTTAGTGTGTGTGAATAATAGATGGCGGGGTTAATGCCAGCAGGCCTCCCATCGATCAGATACTTTGTGTGTGTTGAGCAGCTCAGCCACTGGATAGCTGCTCCGGGGTGGCAGATAACATAACTCTCAACCCAACGCCACACAACTGGCCCTTCAATTATTCAGGAGGCTGTGGAAAGTGCAATGCTTATTCTACGCTCTATCTCTGCCTCTCCCTCTGTTCCTTTTTCTCTCACTTGCTAAGACTTATTTTCTTTTATACCTTGAATGTTGTACGGTGTTTTGTGATGTCTCAATTCTCCGTTCAATTACTTATCAGCACGACTGTTTATCAGAAGCATTATTATCGACAGAATGTGCAAATTGTGAACTGTAAAAAAAACAGCACTAGTTTATGCTGTACAATACCATATTGAGGTAATTAATTCAGTTTATTTTGAAAACGTTTGCTATATAGTACACACGCTCTCTGCCTGACAGAAAATGTCGGTTTTGCGTCTCTTTTTTTCAGTTCATGAAGTTTTTTTATTGCTGTGTCCAGTTTGTATTAGTTGGAAGCACCCAGTTCCTCTTTTCACATGGATAACTAACATATCTTAATTTCATTTTGGATGATTGAATAAAGGCTGGATTTAATTTCATAGCTGTCTTAAAAATAATCTGGAGGTATTGTTGGAGCAACAAGTCCTCAGGCCAAACCTGCAGTCAGCTGGATCATGACGACGACTTCTTTGGGTGAATCTAGAACCACTTGGCGAACTGAGCTTTCTCGGTCAAAATAGGAATTATTGCTTCAGTCGACAGCATTTACCATCAACACTGACTGGACATTCACATAAAATGTGCCAAATTTTCCCATTAAGTATAATTTTGAGGTATTTGCACTTAGATCGAATTTTTCCATCAGCTACTTTCTACTTCAACCCCACTACCTTTCAAATACTAATATTTTATTGCATTAATATTTAACATTTACTCCACTACATTTATTTGAAATACATACTGTAGTTAATGGTTACTGAAAGAAAAAAACCCCCATATGATAAGCTCATAAAATGCAACACCGGGTTAAAGAGTAAACCTGTGGCTCCAGACCTTTTTGGCTCTTCATCCCTTAAACAACGCAGCCTCTTTTTCAGGCCCCCATCTCCCCACTTGAGATGTATATGAATTTAAATAACTGTTTCAATGAGGTAAAATTATTTAATACTTTAAAATATGCTAATAGAAAACAAATGTATGTAGCAGAACCTAGTTTGTTCTGCTTTGTGGACCATTTATCATCTCACAACCTTTCAGATTTCTCTTGTGATTAGCTCCTCCTCCACCAGCTGTACAGTAAATTTCTCTTTACACATTGATGCATCAGTAGTAATAATGTAACATAATGATATAACACTCACAAGGGCAATATGAACTTAAGGAAAAAAGTACATTTGGTATACTTTAAATCATTTGAAAGCAGGACCTTTCATTGTTTCACTCATAAAGGAAGTTAATGGATCTGAATACTTATTCCACTGTGGACTAATCTGAAGATACAAAAGGCTTTATTTCATAGAGGTATGATGACAGATGTTGATTTAGTAGTGATTTTAAATGAGAAAATGCAGATTATTGAGAAGCTCAATAAACTTTTTTTGTGTGCACCACTTGAACCATAAAACATGGCATTTCACTATGAGATTATGATTTGAATTCTAAAATGTATTTGCATTAGAAGATAACAGTAGACTGTATATGTGTAGATTTACACTTTGCTGAAAACATCCCGTAGTCTTTTGGCGATTAGATTTTGGCAGGGTTTCATTTCATAGTAGAATATTCATGAGTTATTGTGGCTGGAAAGAATTCTCAATTATGAAGAATCCATGCAGAGAACAAACATGCAGTTTATTTAGACTAGGTTTATATTCAACACCACAACAACAGCTGCATGTACTTCCAAAACGAAGAATCTCACTAATCATGCATACACATACAGTCTAATTGTATGCACTCATAATAACTAATTGTGGAACATAATGTTGATCAAAACAACACTAATAACATTTCAGGAACACAAATAAAATGAAACTACCTTCCATTTGTCTGTTTCCCTAGTGCATGTTAGGCGGCATCCTAAAATACCGACCTCATATAAGTGCCATATTGCACATCATATTAGTGCTAATCATGCTTTTCACTTTGTGCTCATGTTGCCTTTATTTCAACATAAAAGTGCGCTGTTAGCCAAAATACATTCTTGTGGGATTAACAAATCAGTTCCCAAACTGCGTTTAAAGAACCAAATACGTTGGAAGAGAATTAACACGATCATGTTAGCCTAAAAACAACGTGTTAGCCTGGATTAGTTTTGAGAATTTGAGAATTTGGTCCCGGGTAGGTGGCATGAGTGCAACCCACACACACTTAGGCTTCATCAACAAAATATCCAACAGATGGTCCTCTACACACTGATTGATGACTGAGTGATCACCACAGCAATGAGTGTTATTCGCCAAAGACTGAGGAACAAAACAAAAATATATATTTAATCAACAGTTTGAACTGCTAATAAGTTCATGCCATCCTACCTGTGTCATCTTTGTTTGTTTTTTTTCATCTTTCCCTTTTTCTTGTCCTGTTCCTTCATTTCTTCACCTCGCTGTTTTCATTTGTTTCACCGCTCCTGCAGGGATTTTGATGCCAATCTGTATCTGTGCGAGGAGGCCTTCGGTCTGCTTCCCATCGACACACTGGAGCGCCTGGCTGGTACTCTGCTACTATACCCCTACATCCTCACACTGCTACTGCTCAGCGGCATGTTGGCAGTGGCCGCACTGCAGAATCTGAGGTAGGTAATAGCTGGGCAGGGAGAGAGTGAGGAAACAGGGGAGGGGGAGATGGATTCTTTCCTGTCACATGAAAGTAGCATTTGGCAGCTCTGTGGAGGAGGTAATATACTTATATATTACCGAGTCAGACTGTTCAAAGTATAATTTACACCTTTTTTCTTACTCTTACTTTCATTCTATTGATGTTCATTATCAAGTGGCAGGTATCTTATTAAGCTTGCTGCATCTGGAAATGGCGCTCTCACAAGCACCAGCTCCAGATGCAACAAGCTTCTGTTTTCAGTGAAGAAACTCAGATAATTGTACACCACCTGCTCAGCCCCAATCAGCTGACAGACACGATAGTGACTAGCTGGTGAACATGTTTGGAGTATTTACAGCTAAAGAGACAGATATTTTCCTCAGGGCTGGGTGGAGACCAAAATAGAGCTAAAAAGAGAGTGAACATTAGTCTTACATTCATCAGATGGACAGAAACAGGTCTTCAAATGAATGCTAATGTTCCGTTACATGTGCTGAATGTCTAAATAAGCAAGTATATGCTAACATGTTTGTTGTATAAACTTAAAAGGTGTTGTGTTTACATCTTTTTTCTTCTGCTCCCAAGTGGCCAAAAGAATTCAGTTAATGAAAGCTTAACGTAATCTACTGTTGAACTTGTTATGCTGATACTTTATCATTTCCCTTTTAATCATATTTTACACAGTGACCAGTATTGCTGTTGCTTTTTCAGGAAATCTATTTTGAATGAATGAGAACTAACATTCAATTTGTTCATATTCATTCGAACATAACCCTCGTAGACTGATAATGTGAAGCTTAGCTTCACTTTGTAAGTATGCATTACCAGCAAAGTTGAAGGAAGCACAGAAGATTTAAACGTTACTTTCAAGAATCAAACACTCTTGAAAATCATGTTCATAATAAATATCTAGTTCTGTACAACTGTTTATAGTTCAGAAATGACTAACTGCATAAAAAGTGATAGCTCAGGTTAGCAGCCAGTATTTAGTCTTTAATCTTCAACCTTGAAAAAGTGTGTGTCCCTATTAGGGCAAGTTGGTCAGAGGAGGTAGCGGAGTGTAAATGAATGGGAGTTTCAGCCCTTGCAGAGAGTAAAGGGAGTTTCAGTGCAGAAGAGGAAATCACGATGGCTATCAGGAGTGGCAAATGAAGCTTTGCATTTGCCTGTGGTGGAAGGTGAGAGGCCGCATTGAACTAATCACATTACCATATCAGCTCGCCTGCTGCTGTTGGAGGGCTGGAATACTAACCTCCTAGAACAAAGGGCTACTTGCCAATTCAGGAATTAATTTAATCCAGTTTACCCCACCTCATGAGGAAGGAAGAGCCAGATTGGATTTGTATTCAAATGGAAGCTAGTGTCCATCTGATTCGGTGCGAGAGGCCAAATCGTGGGAGTGACGACAGTGCCCTCGGGCCTTTCTGTGGCTTGTGTGCGTGCTGACTCCCGCAGACAGAAACGGTCGTGGGTGTGCATCATTATGTGTCCGCTTGTTCGCAAACAGTTAATGAAATCTGAATAAGAGCGACTGAAATCTGAATAATCTGAATAATATCAATTCCACCCACCTACCCTTCTGCTTCTGTTCTCAACCGTCTGGCTGTAATGTTTTATGTATCACTGTTGTCTTTTGTTTCGTTCCCTTTTTTGTTTCTCAGCAGACCTAAAGGAGGTTCAGCTGAGGAGAGGAAAGGAGTTGGAGAGGGCCGTGTAGTGGCTTTTCGTCCGGATGTGGCATATAATCTGTTGCATACACTGTTCTTCGGCCTCCTGGCTTTCAGCACTATGAGGTGAGCTCATGCACACGCACGTGTAATTGCAGGGTCATGTGCACGCAGATACCTGGATTCACACACATTCCCAATAGACACATTGGTTTAATTCACAGACAAGGATTCTTCAAATATACTTTTCCTCTTGACAGTTTGAGTGTGCTTGCTCGTGAGCAGATGCTGGAAAATAACCCACTTTAGCCTTGATCAGCCCTCGACACCAAGCACCATCCCACAGTACCTTAGTCTTTCAGTTAGTGACAACACTCGCAGCAGGAACAGAAAGAGTGGACACAGTTGGGCAACTAATAATTGATACTGTGAAACACACTGTATGGCTGACACCCCGATATTTCAAACCCGAAATGTGTCAACGGTCGTACTTATTTGCAATACACAGAGGAACACAAGAACACAATTGACTGCTTGCTAAGCTCCGTCCAGTCCTTGGTTGCTGTTGCTGCAAGATTGCACATACAGTATGTTTACAATGATAATAGTAGCACAATGATATACAATTCTTAATATTTTTTAGAAAGAATAGGTCCTTGATTTGTCGATAAGTAAAAGAAGACATAACATTGTTCATTGTTGTTATTTGGTTCTAACATATGTTTGCCCGCTTAGCTTACAGAGTTGTTTTTATTTTCACACTGTATGTTTCACTGTTAACGTTACAAAAGAAAATGCTTTAGGATGAGAACTAGCAATGTATTGTAATATGTCGTCAATGAATGTAACACTATTATATGTAATGGTGGCTGGCGTGGAATGTAAATTTCATCAAAAACACTAAAGACCAGGAAAGAGCTGCAAACATCTGTGTGGAAAGACCACAGAGTGAATGTGCTAGTCGTGAACTGGGCTTTTTTCATGAACTGGTAGTAGTTAGTTAATGATGTGCTCCTTGGCTTGGAAGTTAACACGTTGTGGTCAATTGTGGTTACAAAACTTTCTTTAAACACAATATATTTGGCTCTTAAAGGGTAATTTAGGTATTTTGCACATGGACCCTATTTTGCCATGCTTTTGTGTCTATGTGAATAATTGGGACAACATTTTTTGAAACTGGTCCAGTATTGAGCGAGCACGCTGCAGTCTGCAGCAGCGAAACAGGGCTGCAACGGAATCCTTGCAGCCAATTGTGCCCCTTCAATGTATGTGCACTAAAATGCTTGTTTTTGCCGCTGACAGGCTCAGTGGGGCTCAGTTGGATTATGTTGCAGCCTTGTTTTGTGCTCACTAGGCTTCTTCTCTATTTTCATATTGTCTAATCACGGGTACTTGAGATTGGCCGATCTGAACGCGAAGGGGCGATGTCACGTTGCAGCATGCCAGTGAAAGGCCAGCATGGAAGAAATAGGCTTATTAGCTGTAAGAGAAACCACTAGAAACAACCCAGCGGTATTCTAATGTTAGCATAGCTATACATATTAGCTTGGCTCCTTACATGCTTGCTTATAACTTATTTGACAGCGTTGTGTTAAGAAAATAGATAGACTAACTTATCAGAATTCACTTGAATTCATTAGTTTTTCTATATACACACGGCTCCGTTTCAGTGTGTTTGTGAGAGGGAGAGGGAGCGAGCAAGCAGAGGTGCTGAGCGAACCTATGCGCGGCGCACAGCTCCACGATTTATTATGATTTTTCTCATATTAAATAGTATATAGTATGTGGCGGTGCGTTTTTATTGTGGCGTGTCGTGTCAGCATAAGCCTAGTGTTCACTTAATACAGGACCAATTTCAAAAAATGTTGTTGCAATTAGTCACATAGACACAAAAACATGAGAAAAATGGTCCAGCTTAACAAATACCAAACTTAGCCTTTAAGAGATATTGTACTTTAAATTTTATATTCTTCTCCTATTTTATGTTGCTTCTCTCTCTTTTAGTTTCCTGTTGGCACACCCAAACACGGTGGCCCTCTTCCTCTGGTTCACCTAACTGTATCATCCGTTGGCAGGTTCCCTCTGTGGAATAGCACCACCGCTGAGGCTCCAGTTATAAATACCACCACCTAAGCTTAACCATTGAACTTTCCTGCGGTCGGCTTTCATATCCAGCCTCCTCTTTTTAATTTCCGGAATGTTTTGGCTCTCTGAGGTGGCAGCTTTTACTGCTGCTGTGACATGACGGCTCTTGACAAATGTGCTGTTATTGGTCACACCAGAACTATGAACACCAAACAATATTGGCTGACTGGCCTCAACCTTAGCTGCCTCAATTTTCCACTCCAAATGACAAACCTTGTTAATCCCATGTGACCCCTCCACAATGGACCAATTTGCTTTTGCTTATTGATTTATTTATTAAGTATATCACATTACAGTACCAGAGTACTATTCCTCGACTGCTACTACAACCATACAAGTTGTGGTATTCCCCTGTAGTAATCTGTGGATCATTTTACGTTGTTGAGACTTTCGGAAAGATGTTAACATTTTGAGTTGCATAAAACACCTTACTGCTTTTAGTTTGGGGCTAAACAAACTCAGACCTACATCTGATGATAACTGGTAGATGATAGTAGCAAAAAACAAAAAGTACAACATGCCATACTAAGTGGTGTACGGTATTGCATTTGCACATAGCCTTATTAATAGCTCTGTACTGCCACACAACTTGACTAGTATGCCTTGTGGCCTGCACTTTTTCCTCATTTCACATCTATAATCTTATGGTTAGCACAGGAGAGCATAACAACTCTCCCAGACCTGACTCCCAACTTTAATCTGTAAATGCCAAGTGGTGGTCGTATAGCATCATCTGTACATTTTCAAGGTTGAGGGCAATTCAAGCTGGAAACACGGGCTGCCATGCTTGACATCCATGATTCATTGTTGTGAAAGTAAAATTGCCTTTAACTTTGGGCTCTTTGTGAGGACTGTCAAGAAAATCATGGAGATTACAATTGGAATCACTTTTCCCTGTATTAACAGAAACCTGCAATTATGCAGTCAAGAAGAAAAGGGGGATATTCTTGTATATGGTTTATTCATAGCAACATGGAGATGCAGAATTTCAAAGGTTTACATAAGTAGCTTAGTTTGAATATGATTTTGAGTGCATTATAGTCAGTAGCTGGGTTACTCTGTATATGAAAATGCTCCACATTGGGTACCCAAGGATGTGGGGGTACATTTAATACATATATTTTAATACATATAGTTCATACAATGTATTCATTTTACAGTCAGGAATTAAAGTACTGATTAAATGCACACAAAAGGGAAAAAAAACTGAAAGCTTTTAACACAGCAGAAGCCAGGTAGTGCAGAAACTGACTCATTTGATTTCAGCACTTTCTCTAAAATGCTGATGAAGAGCGAAAGGCCGAAAGTGCAGAGAACCATTCATTTCTGTCAGACAGCTCCTTTGCATGAAAAACGTATTGAGATTTATTTCTGTGAGGCTGCACTCCTTTATGCCTCCTCATCCTCTCTTCCATGGCTCCATCTCTGTACCTGTCAACAATTTTTCAGCTCATTTCATTCTCTCAGTCCTCACTCCTCTCCGCTGAATCTTTTTCTCATTTGTTTCGAACTCTCATGCATGACACTGAATTCAGCTTAACCACGCTGGAACCATTTCACTAAGTTGTCCGCAAAACTGAAGGTTTGGTCGTCTTGTGTGAGTTTAATGTGAAATGTGAAAAACAAAATCTTTCTAACACCCTTTGATATTGCCTCTCTCTCCCACTCTGTACCCAGGATGAAGTATATATGGACTGGCCATATGTGTGCGGTCGCGGCCTATGGTGTGTGTGGGACAGAGCTGCGGATTTTGTTTCTCAGCACTCTCCGCTGCAACAGTAAAGTTCTGGTACGAGCTCACAGCAAATGCACTTCCGGCTCCAAACATCTGCCACACTGTTTTCTTTTTCTTGCTTTGAAATGAAAACTGTGACTTGACCTTGAAAACTACATTCACCATACCTCTATGAATCATCACCCACCTGCTGGCTAAATGCATTGTAAAGCTACAGATACAGGGTTTCAAAATATATTACAAGATCAGTATATCACACTACCGCATAAATAAACAACTATTTTAACACGTATTCACACGTCTACAGTATTACTCTTGCCCACTGAGAAAGGTCCAGTTCTACCACAGTCCTGTGCTGCTGGCCAATGGCTAACATCACTGAAACATTCATTGTTCAAATACATCTTCATATAAATGTTTTTGAGCAAGAGTTTGGCCTGGGGATTGGTTTGAGCAGCCTCCCAGTCAGAGACCAGCCTCTGTAAGCAGCATTACAGACAAATATGTTTTCAGTTTCCCTGGTTGATTGGAGGCATCTATTACTGAAAAAAACGTTGAATAATAAATAGGGCTGGTTATCATTTGAAATGTTTCAATACAAATTGTAATGTCTGAGTTTCAATATCAAGACACTTTTTCAGAATAAAAACATGTTTTGCCATAACTCGCAGTCTAAATTAAGTTATTATTTAGATCAAATAGCTAATCAAAAAATAAGTAAACAGTACGGAGCATTCATTTAATGCCAAATTCTGATCTGTCTGACCTGTGACAGATCAGATCATTACTGACATTTTGGTGAGTACCCAGAACGTATTGAGGTTTGATACCCAGTTCTAGTGACAAGCAACATTATGTTTTTTTGTTTTCAATGAATAGCTGCTTTGACATGGTAGTGAAACATTATGCTGCCTACTGTCCAGTTGCATTTGAATCCACAGCCTCTACTCTGGACCGGTGATAATGCTAGTGAGGCCACTAGGTGTCAGTGTGGTCATAACGTGACAACAGCATGGATCAGATAAGAAATGATGCTCTGTCTGCCGGTTATCTCAGTGTTATCTCATTCTGTGCTTGTCTTCATTTTAAGCTATATCTCTGTCTGACTCTGACTTTCTCTGCCTCTGATACGATTATATTCTTTCATTTCATTATAGCTGTTTTCTTTCTATCATTTTGCAGTTAAGGCTTGTCAGATATGCAGTTCCACTGGCAATGATCGGTTGCCTGTATTACAAGGTATGCCATTTTCTTGGGTCTTTATGTTCATCACTGTATTGACGGTCTCATTACGGAACGGTTTGTACAAACTGTGCAACGATGAGAAAATGTGGGAAACAGAAGTTGCAGAAGAAAATTATAACAAGCAATTTGATCATAACAGCATGCCGAAATGATTGCTTCCATTTTATTTATTTTCGAGTGTCTAAATGGAATGTACACTGTAATATTCCGTAATGAGATGGTATTTAAGATATATTAGTAATTTTGATACTTTACAGCCTGATACGATTGCTAACACAGGGGTTTCTACCCCCTTGTCTTTGTCTGTTTCCCTCTAGTTCTGGCCTAAGCTAATGGAGGAATTATCAGAACTGAGGGAGTTTTATGATCCAGACACTGTGGAGCTCATGACCTGGATTAGGTACACACATACACACACATACACACACATACACACACATACACACACTTACACCGTGCTGACAAATCCAGAACAAACACTATATAGAAGCAAATCTGATTAGCTTGTTTCCGCAGATCAAGCTTCACTTTGCCTGATATCCTTTGATTAGTCTCTGTGTGTGCATGTGTGTATACATGTGCATGGGCACTTGTTTGCGGGGGAGTCTGGCGCATGAGTGATGAGAGCCGACGGGTCTCCATGAATAAGACTTTGGGGTTGCTGGAAAGGACCCAGCTGTTGGCAGAGCTCTAACCCACCTCGGGGTCTCTGTGGCCAAGCTTTTGATGAAGAGCATCACCATGATGGGATCAGAGCTGGATCTGTTGATTTTGAATGGCTACGTACTGTGGCTGCTTCTGTGTTTGCACATCTGTGTGTGTCTGTCATTTTCTAGTCATTAGGTTGGATGTGGGGCGTTGGGCTTCCAGGCTTAGCAGTCTATAATGCATACCATGTAACTATGCAGCCACAGTGTCACCTGCAGTAACCCTGCCATATTTTCTCTGTTATACTCCATTCCGATCCGCACAGTGATGTGAATTTTACCTGAATATGGTGGCTGATCTGAATGGGTAAACGGGTGTCAGCAGAGCTGGTTTTACAATCCTCCCCCAGACTTTGGCTGGACATGGGTCAGATACTGCTTAGCATTGTTGAATAGGCCTTTCTATTAATGATGGAAATCTAATTCATCAAAAGTTCAACAATTGAACATCAGTGAGCAAGCCAGAGAGACTGGCTGTGCAAGACACGCAAACTGAAGTGGACTAGTTTATCGAAAACACACCAAGTGCGTGCACTTCTGTGTCACAGGTGCACGTTCAGATTTCACTGTTTCCTCTAGGTTTTTTTTTTAAGCTGCGGGGGCAGGCCAACAAGCCTTTTGGTTTATGGAAACTGTGGAAATGAGCTCATTCTACCAGGGGTATGGCTACCTCATTGGCCCCGTTCAGAGGTATTTCTATTAGTGCTGCTGTAAGCTTGGCATCTATACATATATTGGTTTTACCGCCTTGCACTTACAAGTCTTAAGTGTGGGTTTATAGCAGTTGTGTATTAGCCGAAGTGGAGGGTATGTAGTATTGACCTTCCTGGGTCGAGGTGTTCAACAGCTGTTACAGATGTTTGTAATGTTGCTGATTGCTAATGTTTTTTACCAAAGCTTCTTAAGATTTGTTTGTGAAAAAAAAACAACCTCAAAGTGTAACTGTTTTATTCTTTATGTTGTTCTTGTCAGGAATTTAAAAAAAGGTTTTTGTAACTGGCCAAAACCCTCACTTAAAAGAAAATGCTAATTAAAAAGGCCAAATGTGCAAAATTAGAACCAGTTTAGAGTTTTCCCATTGATGATCACTGTAGTTCTCTTCTATACTGAATAAGTCATAATTCAAAGCTCATTATTTCCATCCTATCATCATCAGCATGATGACACTGAGTGGACCAGATGTGATTTTTAAGAAATGGCTAATTTTGGTCTAATCCTATTAGACAGATTGCTGAATGGCAAAGGGGGGGACAGGGGAAAAGAGGTTGGGATTCTGAATGTATTTGTGTGTGTGACATGGGTTCCCTTCCCTCTGGAGCTAATCCCATTAGGCTCTAAGGATTAGGGGCTGCCTAGAATTACCTTGGTTGGGGCTGAGAGCAAGGAGGAGCGTTAAGCTTCTTGCTGCTGCGCTAATTACATTCCAGATGAAAGTGTTAAGATGGAGAAGGGTGTTCATGTTACTTTGTTTTCTCTTGCTGACTGAGGCCGAGGCTATTTAGATTTGTATGGAAAGATCACAGGAGATTCTGAAACTGTGGAATAATGAGGGGCAGAACAGAGATAGATACATGCAGAAGAGAGTGTATTTCTGGGCCGGCTAGTGTATTTATGTAAAGCTGTCAGGGACTCATTGTTCCAGCTGCAGGGGATATGTGCACGTATGAATCATGTAAGACTAATAAAGGTTACAAATGTTCAGAAAAGGATTCAGTGTGACCTATTGTTAATATCAGAAGAAATGATGTAGGGGGATTTTTATATGGTTTATTGCACTTCTGTTGTTACACGGCTGAAATGTAGAATACAAATCCATTTTTCTTTATTCTTATATCAAGACAGAATATCTAAAATCGGAATTCGAATTAGGTTTAAGAAACGAGAAAGGTGTTAGTTTAAAAGACTGATTTAGAGATGAGATTAGGATTAGATTAGAGGTAAGAAGGCCCTCCTACACCCTCATGAGCACAGAAATGTGTACGTCACGACAGGCTGATGAGGGGATTGTCATTATTCCCAGGGCAATCATTCATGACCCTGGTTATTGACGGGTTTGAAGAACGAAGGTGTAGGTAACGTGATAACAGGTAGAGGATCACCTCTACTTTGCACAAACATAATTCACAAGTTTCCACTTGAACAGCGGCAGCTCTACAGCTCAGCTGTAGGCTGATACTCTGTTTAAATGGACAGTCAATAAATCAATAGCAATTCCTGGTCGTTCAACTGCCTCCAACTCTGAGTTTTATTTATGAGTCAGCAGTTTTTAAAGTCACCAAAATCGCTTCTGTCTGACCCATGTGCTCTGCCTCTCTGCTTCTTCCTCATTCTGTATCTTCACTTATTTGGAATTTGCAATTGCACACTAATGTGGCAAAAACAGGATGGTGTCAGATCTCTGCTCCCTGACATATGAACTCAATGCTGGGTATGAAGCTTTCTAGGCAGCGCGAGTGTTACATGTGCAGCATAGAGTGGAGCAGCTTAAGCTCAGGCACATGTTTAATATAGCTAAACCGCTGCTTCTCAGACTATCGGGGCTCACGGATAACCACAGTCCATACTCAATACTGTCACTACACTGCACATTGCAGTGCGCTGCAGGCTGGAGGTGGAAAAGGGAAAGCTCACATGTCACGTTTCACAGTACAGATGAGAGTCAGGAGTGGGTTGTATTACATTTGGCATTTTGCAGTTGGAGAGTCACAATTGGAGGATATTTGTAAGATTTGTTTGGCTGATTCTTTGTGTTTATCTCTGCATTTGCACAGAACATTTTACTGTAATAGGGTTTTTCCTGGCTCAAAGTGAGGTGGAGGTGGTACCATCCTGATCACGTGCACACACTGGCGTAAGCAGCCACTTTTTACAAGCCATATATTTTAGTTCTAATATTTATATGATTGAAGAAAATGACAATTATTGCATATTTTATTAAAAAGCTAAAGCATTAATTCAAATATAACAAGCTATTGTTTTCATATTTAGTTCACAGGGCTGCTCTTGCGGTGTAGCTGACGGAGTGTGTGTAGCTTTTCTTCCTCTGAAAGTTTTGGCAGCGTCTTTCCTGTTGCACTGTGCTGATTATGATACAGTGTCACTACATCAGCATAATGCCGCAATTGCATTTACAAATGATAGAAATCCACAAATCCCCTTGCGTGAAAATTGGGTTCACCATGAAGACACTCGCTGAGTTTTGTCAAGAGCTGAAAGCTGGGCCAAATTTGTTGGAGGCAGCCGTCTCGTAATACTCAATGCAGAAATGTAAGTGGTCAGAGAATCAATCAATTTCTTCTCTCTTTCACTTCACTTGCGTTTATCATACATATTTCACAAAATTAAGAGGCCGTCTAATACCAGTATTATGTCAATCTGTGTTTTATTTTGTAGGATTCCATTTTTTTCCTACCTTCCTCCTGTTGCGCACGTCCCCCG